>NC_067222.1:11115556-11241639 GCF_019924925.1 Ctenopharyngodon idella | reverse complement strand
GAAACATTCAGACTACACGTTGCTACCCGACCATTCATCGTTGCCATCTTTAACCACGTGCGTGCTGGGATGGAGAAGGTGCCTGACAGAAGGTGCCATGAGCGCAATCAAACAATGCTAGCATGTTTTGCTCTGTCATCATCAGAAAAGCCCAAAAGTGGACACATATCTGGATTGCATGGATATTTGGATTTTCTCCAAAGAGAACTGAGGTAACTTATGTTTATTTACCTCAGAACGAACCAGAGGCTCAAAACTTTGTTGATCCATTTCTGTCTATTCCCTTACAGGACAGACTCAGAACAAGGAGTGTCTGTTGAAAGGGTGCCTTTGTCCCTTTTCGATGAGAAGAGATTGCAATTTGGCACTTCTCCATTCCAATGCTGAGACTGGCTGCAGGCATCAGAGGGGCAAACACAGTGTGGCCCACCCTTCTTTCCCCTGTGGAACTCATTTGCATATTGCACACAGTTAGATGTCTAAGTGTCTTTATCCTTTACAAATGCATTTCTCACTTTCCAAACCACCAGTGAGAACATGAGTGATCCAGAACCCTGCAGAATGAAACACACTGAAGATACTGAAGAACAAAGAGGTTGGTGTTTATTCTTCATTCTTCATTCAGTCACTAAAATGAAAGCATACACAATCATGATTTCTGATTTTTTTTTTTTTTTTTTCATTCTGCAACATTAAAAATATCATGCAACCACTAGTACAACTGCAAATGCAAATTCTGTATTATAGTATAAAATAATGTACAGGTCCGGAGTGGTCATTGGAAGATTCAGGAGAATTCCCGGTGGGCCTCTCATAAATTTGGCTGGTAGCAGTACCACTACAACATAAAAAGTTTCACACGGGACGTGGAAAGCACAAGTCTCTAGTTCATTTTTAATGAAGTCATTTGTAGTTCTAGTAGTGGTGAAACAACAGTGTGCCAGAGGTGCTCGTACACCCAAATCCATCACTTGCACAGCTCTTCATAGTGATTATACGTATTAATATATGGCATATATAAATATTATGCACAGTATGGTCAGGCTTCTCCCCTCCCTTCTCTCTCTCTCTCACACACATACATTAGCTTACCTTTCAGAAGTGCATGTCAGGCTTTAAAACTCAGTAGTCAAGATCTTTTGTTTTCAGATAGTGTCCAGATAGTTTTATTCATTTTGATGAGATTTTTCGGTGTACATCTGGGTGTTTTGCATGTAGACCAATACCTCTCTAAGAGTGGCTTTCCATATTTGCCCTGTTATACGGTAGGGGGTGCTATTACGCATCTTCTGAAAGATTACTGAATATCCTGTTCCCTTTTGATACTTCACTCATACTGCATATGGGGAAAAACTCATTTTTCTCCAATTACTGAAGCCCTTTTCAATAATACAGTGTAACTGCACGGCCATTGGTTCGAGCAGTGAAACTTTTTTGAACCAATGATAGAGCGAGCTCACTGAAAGAGCGAGCTAAATGCTCATTTATGCTCAGCTGAACATGACATATGCTCTCTAATATTTGTGATTATGCTGGACCTTTGTGCGTGTCACTTGCTGGCTCTGCTCCCGCAAGCCGTGTTCATTGAGGAAGAGCAGTCTCACTTCTGACACCGCTCAGCTGAATATGACATGACGCTCTCCCCAGACTCAGGTGAGACTCATGATATATATATTTCATGAGCCACGGTCATTGAGAGGGTGTGAGAGGATGTTTTTCCGGCGTTTGTTTTAAAATGCCGAGCCTCTCAGCGTGTCGCTTGCTGGCCATGACTAGCTCCCCTATAGCTATCAGGTGAGACTCATGGAATATTTTTCTTCTAATAACATTGTTTCACTGATGTTTGTGGTAAATGCTGAATTCCAATGGCGTTGCTTGCTGGCACTGCCCCGCAAGCCGCCTCCATGGAAGATGGAAGCTCTCACATGAGTGGCTTACCAATATACAGTCCTTCTCCTTGGGCTGTCCCTAGCTCCGCGCACTTTTACAAAGTGTATGGACGTTTGTATGGACTCTTTCCCCTCTGAGGCAGATGGGAATCCGCGTTTTGAATTACCTCGACTACTGGCTCATATTAGGGTCAATTTCACCAAGCGTTCACTGCTCCCCAGCCAACATATATTGTTCCTGGGAGCTGTTTTCGACAGTCTTGCATTCAGCAGCTCATGGCTTCTATCAGGACCAGAGCCCATTTCCTCTGAAGTGTTTTGATGGCTTTCGCCCCCCAGTTCTACAGCTTGGCCCCCTACGAATGCAGCCTCTGCAGCACTGGCTGAAACTTTGGGTCCCACCTCATGCTTGGCGGCACTGCCGCTTCCATGTCAGGGTGAATC
This sequence comes from Ctenopharyngodon idella, assembly GCF_019924925.1. Lineage (NCBI taxonomy): Eukaryota > Metazoa > Chordata > Actinopteri > Cypriniformes > Xenocyprididae > Ctenopharyngodon > Ctenopharyngodon idella. Next base: position 11,239,306 of record NC_067222.1, on the reverse strand, counting down.
AGGCCTGTTTAACAGTCCTGAACCCCTGAAGAGACCCTCAGTGGTTCAACTGTGGGTTCCCCTAGGGGCGGTATCCAGAAGGATGGTGGTCTCAACGGACACGTCCAACATGGGCTGGGGGCGCTCTGTGCGGGGGCAGACCAGCCTTCGGCTCTACAAGGATGCACTGGCCCACGACTGGCCCAGCCTCCTCCTCTATGCTTTCTCAGTGTCGTCGCTTCAGTCGATTGACCTAATTTCCTATGGCAGAATGCTCACAGGTCTCTTCTGTGTGAGTTAAACACAGTCAAATCATGCTGTAGTCCAACACTGGTCGCCCACTGAAGCTAAGCAGGGTTTAGTCTGGTTAGGACTGAATGGGAGACTCCTGGGAAAACTGGGCTGTTGTTGGAAGAGGTGTTAGTGAGGACAGCAGGGGGCTGCTCCTGACACCCCAATATAGTGTAACAAGCTCCATCCTTTGAGTGGATGTTAAACTGAGATCCTGACTCTCTGTGGTCATTAAAAATCCCATGGCATTTCTTATAAAGAGTAGGGGTGTAACCCGGTGTCCTGGTCGAATTCCCTCCATTGGCCCTTATCAATCATGGCCTTCTAATAATCCCCATGGTTCTCAAGCTCTAAATTTCATCACCAGAATAGTACCTGTGTCATCTGATTTAACCTTTGCCGTGCAGGTTGCATGTGTGCACTGATTGTGTTTTGCACTAATCAGTTGTTCCACGAGGTGGCAGCACTGGCCTGGGCCATTGTTTCACAGTAGAAATCTAAACTAAAGAGACAGAACTGCAGACCAACTCGGCTTTATATCTTTGTAATAAAGTCTATCTTCTGGCATCAAAACCTCAAGACTTTGAGAGTGATTTTTCACAGAGGTGACAGAAGCCACAATGCATGATATCAAATGGACTTTAATTTGAAAGGCTACACGTTCCACTGCACACATGTGCTAGCGTAGGTATACTTTGGACTTTATTCGCTGTTGGTTAGTAACAGTCTGTTCATGAGCCACCAAGTGGTAGTTTTATGTTACAGCAGCAGCACTGGACAAGTGACCAACAAGCCACGCATCTGGTTGGTCAGCTTTTTTCACAATGCAATGAACAAGATTCTAGATTAGTTTCTTTACTGTCATAACTTACAACATAATAAGGACTTGCCAACATAACAGATACAGAATATTAATCACATTACGTGCAATAATGCATGTAAATTAAATAAAGTACTCAAAATGTTATTTCACATAAAAGGTTCTTGCATGTCAAAGATGTATTGTAATTGGAGGGTGTGTTTTCAGTTCAGGGTTCAGTATGGTGATAGCTTTAGAATAGAACTATTCATGAGAATTGTGTTATGTGTTTTGATAGACCTGTAGCGTTTCCAAATGGCAAAAGTTCAAAGAAGTGATGGGCAGGGTGATATGAGTCCTTCAAAATGTTTTGTATTCTACAGGCAACGGGATGTAAATATGTCATCCAGGGCAGGTAGCTTTTGGTTTGTGATGTTCTGTGCAGTGTTATTACTCTCTGCAGCACCTTTTTATCAGCTGCAGAGATGCCTCCAAACCACACCAGCATGCCTCAATGGAGCAGCAGTAGAATGACACCAAGAGCCATTCAAGAAGTACGGACAATTTTTTGCCGTCTTGACTAGCGCCATGATGTTTATCGTCCATGAGAGGTCCTCTGAGATGTGTGTGCCCAGAAATTTATAGCTGGACACTCTCTCCACCATCTCATTGTTGATGTGCAGTGGTGTGTAAACATCTTGTTTCTTTCTGAAATCAATGGGTTCTTTTGTTTACTTGATGTTTAGAGTCAGATTATTCTCGTTGCACCACACCGTCAGCCTCTGTTCCACCTCTCTGTAGGCAGACTCATTGCCTCTGGCACAGTCGTGTCATTGTGTCATCTGCGAATTTGATAATGGTGTTAATGTTATAAGATGGTATATAAAGAGTAAAGAAACGAAAATGAGTCCACTACAAGTTGCAAGTAACCAATTCCAATATGACTTGAGTAAAAGTCTTAAAGTATCTGATTTTAACAGTACTTAAGTATTTTACTCATGCTGAATGTAGGCTCAGAGATGCACTAGTCCTGAGAGACTGCCAGTGAAAATAAGAAACAATAGATTTGTAAGATGAGAAATCAAGTTTATTTTCTAAAATCAAAATAAAACTGAACACCTCAATATTGCAATAAATCAAAGTCGACACAACAACCTTTTAAATGTCTACAAACTCTCAAGTCTCAGTTGAGCTCAAGTGCACAGAAAGGCCACAAGTAAACCAATATCCTTAAAAAATGTCTTGTCAATATAGCAGATAAATAAAATAATGTTAAGTAAAATTAAATAGTCAAAGTCTACTGCATGTGCTGATTTGAGTCTCATCACCATCTGCAGTCATTTCCTCATCTAATAAATCAAACATCTGCGATTAGCAGCTACCTGCTAATGCACTCATATTCACGTAAAGTATCCTTGTTGACAAGTTTTGGGTGAGTAAAGGCAAAATGCACAAGATATAGTACCTTCACTTCCCTTAGATGGCGATATCGCTTCTTTATAGCAAAAATAAACTGCTGCAGAAAAAGTTAGCTGCCATGAAAAATGTAATTTGTAATTGCATTACTCATCACAATTGATGTTTTATTAACAAAGTTCGGGAGGAGCAAGTTCAGATAATTAACCTAATTAGCACAGGTGGAGAGCATTCAGTTAATCAACTAAACCAATGTCAAGAGGTATAAATTCAGCAGACTTACCTCTGTTCATCTGAGAGTTTACCAGCATCCCTCCTCCACCCCATCTCCTCACTTCTAGTTCTATCTACTTTTACCACACCAGGGGGAGTACTTTGGGTTCGGGCCAAAATTCAGAGCTCGCAGCCCTTTCCCCGGACAGCACGCCAAATACGCTTAACTTTACTCTATTTAATTATATGGATATGTGAACTCGTGAATTGTAGTCGAGTAAAAAGTACATTTAATTGCTCCAAAATGTTGTCAAGTATAGAGTAAAAGTTGCCAATGTCTTCGCCAAACAATACAAAATGGAGTCTTGAAGCAGTGAGGATGATTTTGTTGTCCTCTCTTCTTAAAAAAGAGAAAAGAAGTTCGACCTCCTTATCAAGGAGCTGCGGGATTATCCAGAACAATTCAAAGTTTACTTCAGGATGCCAGTGGCTTAGTTTGATGTTTTGCTAGCGATACTGCCACATATTACCACATATTAAACACTGACATCCTTCTTCTACAGAAAACAAAAGAAAGCATACAAAACTATGGAGGCATACTACTTTTTTGTTAGTGGTTGCATATGGAAGTTGTATTAACTTTTGACAAAGTGGTCACTGCACACACAAGCATTATCCGACTCGGCTCCTCCCATCTTAAGACTCAGGATGACAAGCCACTTTTTCCTGCATTTTCTCAGTCAGTTTCTTGCATTTTTCCCCCACCAATGAACAATTGTGTCTGAAAACCGATCTTTCCCAGCATTTGCCTTAGCTCGTGCTCAGTAAGCAGGGTGTGTGGACTGTGCTTTTATTGTGACATTACATGTTTTACATAGTGTTTTCAGAGCTGTGATCTCACAGTTGAGTTTTGGAAACGTTGTTACTCAGAACTCAGTTTAACCACATTGATCAGTGATAATCTCTGAACCCAGTTTAGACTGATGATGGTAGTTCCTCTTCTCTCTTTTAGCGGACTGCTTCATTATTGAATTCTATGTTGGTCTCAGCAAAATGCAGAAGCAGTTGAGGATCTGAACACTTCTCTCGAGACGCCAGACTTTATGATTCTCTACACATGAAGTCAAGGTGTTGCTGAAACATTTTTTTTTCCTGAGGGGCTGATAATATTAAACAAGGAAAGATTAACAGAAACAAAAAATGTCTGGTAAGTGTGATTTGTGTCTGCTGGGACTGATCATTCTCTGCTCACTTCTCACAGGTGAACACATTTGTGCATGCTCTTTAAACTCCTGTGATAGAGTTAAATATAAATATACGAGCATAAAATGTTTAATAGAGCTGGTATGTCATGGAGTCTGTGAATGAGTTAGTTTGAACATGCTTTATTCTTCCTGACATTCATTTTCTGATCTCAGAGTCACTGTCACATTTGAAAATACTGTTTTGCAATGACTGACACTGAGAATGACCTGCTGTCACAGGGGTTTATATACTTTAATTTATTAATATTTAGCATAACTATCACTCAAATATACTGTGTCTCAGGTACCAGTGGAGTGAATGAGACTCATGTCTTCATCAGTTCTGGTGAAAATGTCCGTCTGCCCTGTAATAATGCTCTTTCCGACTGCAACTCAACTACATGGATCCATAGCAGATTCAGACATTCAGCAGCAGCTGAACTTATTTTTTCAGGGGTAAAGAATAAAGTCACAGAGAGACATGAGAGACTGAGTCTGGAGTCTGACTGCTCTCTGAACATCACAAACATCACAAAAGAAGATTATGGATCTTACAGCTGACATTCACCCCCCAGCCCGTGAGGGATGCATCTGTAGTTAGTGTAACGCAACGACCGTGAGCTCCCAACACAGGTCCCTGGGACAGAAACCAAGGGTGCTTCCATATAACTAGGGCACGAAGGCATCGCCGCGTGACCATGATCATACAAAAAAGATTCCACCTCGGTGAGAACCACTTGGTTTTGAGCCACCACTGCAGTGGTCTCATGTTCAGCAGGCCAAAAGGTATTACGTTGGACGCTGCTGCCATAAGACCCAACAGTCTCTGAAACTGTTTTACAGTGAGTGACTGGCCTAGCTTTATGTCTGAGACGGTTGAGAGAATCAATGCTATGTGAGCAGGCGATAGACGAGCACGCATTACATTCGAATCCCACACCACGCCTAGATAAGTGGTTCTCTGAGCTGGAGAAAGCACCATTTTCTTTGCGTTCTGTCTCAACCCCAACCTTTTCATGTGGGCGAGAACAACATCTCGATGTTGAACCGCCATCTGCTCTGATTGAGCCAGAATCGACAATTCATTTTAAAACATATTGTATGATGGAGGAAGTTCTGTATTACTGTTACTAAAAATAAAGCTGCATCTGATTATACTATGTTAGCTACTTGACAAAATAGTGTTTTTCTCTGAGGCAGTGGTAAAGCATGGTACTCACAAAAAATCAAGAAAATTAGATTTAAACAATAAGACTAAATGTGTTGAGCTATATAAAAACAAATCGTTTTCGGTCTATAAATATATCAAAACAGTTGTTCCCTTGTCTATTAAAACATGTTATATGTTAAAGCGTCTTTGGTGTTTCCATGGTTTCTACAAAATAAAACCGAAAACCGAGGGTAACGCGGGTATGACGCAATTGACAGGCTACTCCTCACACGTCCCGGAGCCATGGTTAAAACCGGAATTTTCTCACGATTTACAAAAAGTTGGAAACATTTGGGATATTGTAAGTACTTAAGTGAACAAAATATATAACACTGGCCTAGTGTTTTACTGCAGAAATATTACATATTGCAGCTTTAAACATTCTATTACATAATTTGAATCAAATTTCCATGACTTTTCCAAAACTTTCTGGTTTATTTATTTTTCCAAAACTTTCTGGTTTATTTATTTTTCCATGACTTTTCCAGGTTTTTCATGACCGTATGAACCCTGTTAATTTAGCCATAGCCAAAGCACTCTGTAGCCCAACACTGATCACCCACTGAAGATAAGCAGGGTTGGGTCTGGTCAGGACTGGATGGGAGACTCCTGAAAAAAAGTGGGAAGAGGCATTAGGGTGTACTCACACTAGGCGCTCTGAACTGTGCCCGAGCACGTTTGACCCTCAAAGCCCGGTTTGTTTGACAAGTGTGAGTGCTCCGTTCCGTGCCCTGGCGCGGTTCGTTTAGCCGGCCCTGGCCCGGAACGGCTACTACTTTTGTGTGCGCAACTGTCATCATTACGACGGCAAACATCTTTATTACTACTCTGATAGTACACTTATCAATTCATGTAATTAATCAGAGTGTATTTGAGTTTATAACGGGTCTGATTCTCACCTTATTAATGATCAGAAATTGTAGTTTGCGAGTAAAGCTGCAAATTCCACCATTAACATCAGCTGCTGTAATAATCCTCTGATAAGTGCAAGTGAAAACCGATACGCGGCATAAATGTATCTGTGCATTTCTTCCTGTTTTCTTCCATTCAAAAAGTTGCATCGTATATGACGTAAGCGTGCTCCGGCCTGGAACGTTCAGTGCAATGTGAGTGCAGGCCACCGGGGAAGTGGGGAGGGGGAGACAATCACGCTCGGGCTCGGTTCAAGGCAACCGTGCCTAGTGTGAGTACACCCTCAGTGCTGCTGGAAGAGGTGTTAGTGAGGACAGCAGGGGGCGCTGCTCACTCTGTGCTCTGTGTAGGACCTAACACCCCAGCATAGTGTAATAAGTACCGTCGCTCGATACCGCAAATATGCATATAAGGACTTTAACCCAGGGGTTAGGAATGTGCGTTGAATACCCCAGATTAACTGTCAACCCTGGGTATAGTATGAGCAGTGTGAAACGTGAATAAAGATAACCCAGGATTCCGTTTACCAGGGGTTTTGATTGACCCAGGGTTAACTATTTCAAGTGTGAAAAGCCTAAATAGATCATAATCATGACACAGCAGTTGTCGACCAGATTTGATGGTATTAAAATGACTATTGAACTCATCAGTGATCTTGACTTTGAGCTTCACTTTTCACTTTTTTCACATTTGTCTCTCATTTGAAATCTCACATGATTTATTGTTTCTTTTAGACCTGATGGATGTGAACAAGAAAGGAAAAACAGAAGCCAAAACATCTGTCACCTGCCCTCAGTGTAAAAAAGCTTCACATGTAAATCAAGACTGAAGATTCACATGAGATTCACACTGGGAAGAAGCGGATCAGGCTTTTGCTTTGAATTCACATCTGCCTTCTCGTTCTGAAGAAACACCATTTAACTGTGATCAGTGCGGTGAACAGTTTCACTGAGCATCAGTTCTGAAAGGAGAAGATTCATTCGTAATATTACAGTAAAAAAGACACGGCGGTGTGTGTTTCAGTGCAGGAAGTCCTTTACTACAGATGATGAAATTGAAAGAGCACCAGAAAACTCACACTGGAAAAAAAAAACCTTTAAGGCAAAGCTGCAGAACACACAATATCCAGGCGGCAGAGATGGGTAGGTTAAGGGATATGTAAGGAGTTGGATCTAGATCCAGGGGGTGGAGATGGGTAGGTTTAGATCCAGGGGGCAGAGACGGGTAGATTTAGGGATATGTAAAGTGGGAGGAGTTGGATCTAGATCCAAGCCCGCCCCCTGGATCTCGTGTTCTGTAGTGAGGACCATCTCGCTGAAGAAGAAGCCATACTTTTAATAGAGACATGAGTCTGATATTATTTTTTAACTCGTTCTTCATTGTTTTTGATTAGAACATGTAGTTTCTCTTCCACTTCTACTCTTCCATGCAAATTAAATTCTTCTTTGTATACTTTAATTAATTCATACATACATTAATTCAATACATTAATATACATACATTAATTCAATTCTTATCACAATACATTATCGTTTCAAAGCAGCTTCACAGAAAATGCATGCATCTACATTACAACTTAGAGTGATATATGTTTTCAGAGGTGTCTAAATTACAATTAGCTAATAATGTAATAATTTAAACAATGTATTGATTTAAGGGAGAAACAATGAGCTTATTGAACAGTATCGTGTTTTTTTTTTTTTTTTTTTTTTAAATCGCCAAGGTATCAAAAATACAAGTTCATATCAAAAATGTAAAAGTTATATACAATGAAATAATAAAGGTTAACAGTATCTTGGTGATGGTGAGCGGTGATGACATCACCGCTCGCGCTTTCTCTTCCCTCATTCAGTTTCAGCGTCGAGTCTTCTGAGGTGAGCAGTTCACGGTATTTCTCATATTTACACAGCTATCAAACACACTTTATACAGTTTGATTAAGCGGCATTTTACAGCCTTATTTCTGTATTGTTTTTATCGGGCACAGCACTATTTGTACGTCTTTTCTGGTGTCTTCCTACTGAAATGAACATTTAGTGCAGCAGCACGTGAGGAACATAGTTTGAATTCATTCAGATCTGAGTGATTTTGTCTGCTTTTGTACGTTCGTTTGCGTGATTGTTTCGATGTTTGGCGTTAGAACTGTTACTGAATGTCAAGTCAAAAGTCAAAGTTTAAGATCTGTGTGAGGAGAACTGACCATATGCACTGTTACTTCCCGGTTTTCGACAAGCGAACTCCCATTTCCTGATATAGCATTAACTCACTATTCTGACTTTTCCCCGTTGAATTGCAAGATATAATCTCACAGTTGCAAGTTATAGCCTAAAGTCAGAATTGTGACAAACTCGCAATTGCAAGAAAATGTTGACTTGGTAATTCACAATTGCAAGGTTATATCTCACAATTTGGAGAAAAGTCAGAATTGCGAGATAACGCAATTGTAAGGAGAGAAAGAGAGAGAGAAAAAAAAAAATAAACGAATTACAATTTCAGCTCACAATTCTGAAAAAAAAAAAAATCACAATTGCAAGAAAAAAAGTTGCAATTACTTTTTTTTTTTTTTTCATTTCGTGGCAGAAACAGGCTTCCATACCCATTCCGCAAAACCAAAAAAATAAATGTTGTGGTCATAATTCAATGCAGTTATCACAATTACCTAATTTGCAATAAAGACTAGATGATAATGGGAACATGTGAATTGGACACGCTCAAGCAACATTTTACCAGCACTTTAAATGTTGTTTTTAATGTGATGACCAAAAACATCATTTGTTCATTCTTTAGAGTAGGGCTGTGTATTGCCAAGAATCTGGCGATACAATACGTATCACGATACAGGGGTTACGATACGATATATTGTGATATATTGCGATATTGTAAGAAAGGTGATATATTGCGATATTTCTTGTTTTTTTTTGTTTTTTTGAAGTATCTAATTTTATAAAAAAGAACACAACCATATGCATAAAACCTGACAAGCAAATTTATTTTATTAAATCAATACAGTATCATTTGCATTTATATCACTAATCACTAGTGACTGCAGGATTCTTTAGGTGTATATGTTTTAAAGGTTCACAGTATAGCAGTTTTTAATTTCTAAACTATTTAACAACAGAAAGTGCATAGTCCATTCCATGACTGAATTACTGTTTGTTTTATATTTAATACTGTAAAGCTGTTTGCTTTAAAGTCTATTGTATAAAGTGCTATTTGAAGTACTGCAGAGCTGGTGCAACCATATCCACATCGCTATGATCAGATGCTTTCTTTCTGCTGCCACCGCTGTCAATTTTGTTGTGTTTATTTTGTTACTGAGAGGAAAACATCCAGTAAATACTACATATTCTTTCAAAACGCTTCTCAGCAGCGCGGATGGCGTCGAGATGTTAAGATTCAATGCATTTCCCGAGTATTGGATTTTAACATGGCCTATTTTGCAAACAAAATGACTCCTGTCGATTTCCTTAGTGGCTTCTTTATAGCTGAAGCCAAAATGAGTCCACACTTCAGCTCTATATACTGCCGGAGCAGAATCATTCTATCGTCTTGTGAGCTGGGTTTGCTAATGCTAACACTAGCGATGCACACACCTTCACCTTGCGCTTCTCCGGCTCCGCGTCAGTTTATGTCAGATAACACTGACATCTAGCGGTTCGGTTTTATACAGTCTGTGGTTTAAACTGAACACAAAGCCACGAATCTTGGATGCAAACAAATAAATGTATAAATATCGATACAGTGTTTTTGAGAATCGATACAGTATCGCCAAACATAATATCGCAATATTCACGTGTAACGATATTTTCTTACACCCCTACTTTAGAGATGGTCAGACATTGTAAAAAAAAAAAACATTAATTGCCATAATAAGCAGTAGATGGCAGTAGAGGAGCACATATTAGCATCTTATGTCATTTTACATTTGAACTACTAAATTAATGCTATGCCTGATTATTTGACTATATTTTGATTATAAACTAAGTATTACTCCACTGATGTTGGTAAAGCTATCTCAGTAATCCAAAAAGTGACATATGGTGCCACTTTTATATGGATTACATGAGCAGATGAGCAGAGAGTATTTCTTTTCATTTTGAATTGGTTTGTTTAAAAGTAGACATTGCAAGCTGTCTATACGCTAGATATATTTTTCATCCTCTGTCGTGAAACAACTTCCACACTCCGCACAAACACTGTATAAATATGTGCTGAGCGCTTTCATCTCACATATTCCATTTTAATGTTTTTATTAAATGGTTTTATTAAATTTTAATAATTAAAAAGCATGTTAATTTGTTAATTTAATTCATAAAAACAACCATTTTAATAAGAAAATACACAACACAATTTTTCACAAATTCTGTGTTGTGTATTTTCTTTTAATCAAATGAACATGCAGAACATGCATGATTTATATTTAAATAATTTTCATATTTCATATTTTTTATTCATATTTAAATAGTTTAAATACTTTCGCGGTATAATATTCAAACACACTAGTCTATATCACGATTTGATTTAGCTGTACTGACCTACTCTTTATTTATTCATCAAAAATTTTACAAATTCTGTGATATTCCGCATTATACAGTAATGTTTCCATCCGCATTAGATATCTGCTGAGATTCAGTAATACAATATATCACAATAATGAATACGCATGGTATTGTTTTCGCAAGCACTTGAATAATTATTTATTATGAATTATTACGTTTTTTATAATACATTTTAAGAATAATTCCTCCATCAAAACACCGCTGTATGCTGCGTCAAGGAACACGCACTCAGATGTAAACAAGCCCAACTTGCTTAAGAAGCACATAGTGGAACGAGTGAAAGAGATGCCCTGAATGAAAGTGTATGTTCACTCTCTGATGATGATGGAACTGCAGAAATGCAGCGGTTACCCCTGAAACCACATTAACAAAGCAGCTGTGCTACTGAACAGTATTTAAAATGCTTCAAACAACCATTCAGTATTTTGTATTCCCAATGTTGTTCATCACAGCACCAAATACTTAATACTTAAAGACTTAATAGGCTATTTATTTTCCAACTTAAACATTTTTATATTTTAATGTGGACTACAACATGCCCTATAATGATTGAAAAAGTTCTTAAATCTGTTATACTATGACAACATTTATTTCAATTCTGTGATAATACCGTATACCATGATAAAAGCCTCAGCAATTATCGCAACATGAAAATTTTATACCGTCACATGCCTAATCCGCGTTTTCTGCATTGCAGAAATCATAACCCTCTAAGCACATATGAATGCACGTGTAATATTTATATTCATTTAAAAGCAAAGTTTAATATTACTTGTCAATTAATATAATAATTATCTGAATATATTGTGTGAATTAAAAGTAATTCATATAATATAAATGTAATAGCAGCAAACAGTGAATGTTGTTGAAATTTTCTCTCTAATAAAAAACATGGAGACTGTTTATTGATGTCTTTTAATGTTTTATTCTTGCAAGAAGGTCAGACAGCAGCTAGCTCCACCATGTGTGACAGAAAATAAGCAACTTGCTTCTCTGTTTTTATACCTTTTTGGCTTACTGTTCCCAATAACTGTGTTAATAGAATCCCATGATACCTAGTGTTCCCAAAACAAGCAGAGGCAAGCAAAATCAAGCAGGTCATTGTGAAATCTTCTCATTTTCAGGCTGAAGTAGGCCTTACAGGCCTCAACAGGAAATATATTTCAGTAAATATATGGAGTAAATACATATAAAGCAAATATGAATAAATAGCATATATTAAATAGAAATTTCCTTTACATGACCAATTTTGTCTCCAAAGTTTTTTTACTGTATGCTTTCTTTTGGAGCGAGAGATACAGGGGGAGTGGCTTTATTGCATCAGATACATGTTACTTCGCTCACAGCTGAATGGTCGAGTTTGGGTTTATGATTTCCAACCCAGAATAAAACCTGCTCTGGACCATGGCAATGCACACAGCTAAAACTCATTCCACCTCCCTGAGCCCGAAAAACCAGAGTTTGCTCAAATTAACCTGGGTACCGTGGCGTAACTTTGTTTTAAAAAGTTTGTGTATGTACATTAGGTAATAAATACGTGGATCTGCTTTTGTTAATAGATTGTCCTGATGGACTAGTGGCAGCATTTTCATTTAGCGTGAAAGAGGTTCAGGGTTCTAATCCATTCATGTATGATTTTTTTTTTTCCTCATTAAAACCAAAGATGTTCATCAGTGATTGTATATCAAGAGCAGGGACACGTTTATGTGTATTTTGTTTTGTGATTTCAACGTAACGAATAGAGAGTATCTGCAACAGTTAAGCGATAGACTGAAGCGCTCCTCCGTGTGAATCCGCAGTGTACACAAGCGCCAAGAGAACACTGTTGCGCCTCTTATAACAGTGACAACGAGCACTAAACATGATTTCAAAAACAACACATCCCAGCACCAGATCGCCTATTATTAACACAAATTGATAATCAACTAGAAGTGTTTCTTTTGTATTACATATCTGTGCCGCGAGATGTTTCAGAAAGTGGTGGGGACAATATCGACCCTTTCAAAAAGTAGTGGGGACATGTCCCACCCATCCCACCCGCGAATTACGCCTGTGCCTGGGTAGCAACTGAAACAAGCTTTGTGCAACAGACCACAAAAGTATCAATTAGTATAAAAACAAATTTTTTGTTTTTGGCAGATCAGCCCCTCCCACACTGCAATTCATAATAAGTGAAGCTCCTCCCACTACAATTCACCAATAAATGCTGGAATATTCCCATTAGACCAGCATCAAAGCATCAGGAAGAGCTGAAATCTGCAAAGACTGAGTTTACTAAAGAGGACAGTAAGAACATGAGTGATCCAGAACCCTGCAGAATGAAACACACTGAAGATACTGAAGAACAAAGAGGTTGGTGTTTATTCTTCATTCATTCATGATGCTGAACAACATTCATGTTAGAAAGATTCAAGCACTTCATCACAGTTAGATAAACAGTTCAGTGTTTCCTCCAGATATTTATTTTTTTGTAAGTTTTATGCTAAGATTTAAACTGCCACAGTTAGAGAAGGCTATATTTATAATCTATGGCAAAAATACTATTATAAATAAGGTTAGTTGATAATTCGATAGCTCGAAAAGTTATTCTAGAAAAATCATGAGTCATCAATAATTTGATCAAATTTGATTTAAAAAAAACATTTAGTGGGGAATAAATAAAAGGTAAATCTTCCACATTGGTCTTTGTATTGTTATAAAATACTTTGATGAAAAACAAGTAATTATATTTATATACTATAAACCATATACCATAAAATAAATACATTTATTTAAAATGCGTAGCGCAGCTTTTTAATGAGGCAGCAAGATAAGGTAGATAGGACAGAACAAGATAGGCTGTTAATAATCTTATTGTAAAGGTATTATAATATTATAATTACAAATTATTGCAAAATAATAATGTTTAATTTATATAGCGCCTTTCCCGAGTTCAAGGATGTTAGGTAGCATAGTAAACAGTCAATTCACTCAACTCACAGTGCTTTCAGATGGAGAAGCATTACCTATCACAGAGCCATGTAGCCTTTGTGATTGCATTATCCTACTTAGCCAAATCAGTTTAATTTTCGATTAATCGTGCAGCCCTAATGGAAACGATGACATTCCTATTTAAGTTTGAAGGGATTAAAGCATCTGTTTATGCCATTAAGAAAATGTAATTTTGCCAAAGAAGTACTTTTACATTAAGTAGCCAAATGGTAATTTAAAAGCAGTCTAGTTCAGTGTAATATGTTAAGTTACCATATCATCATGCTTAACACTGAGAATTAGAATAATTGTGACGATCGGAGGCAGATATCTAAATCAGAGAAAATCATTGTGGGTTGGTAGCAGGTGGATAATTTCTTTCTTAAAGCAGATTCAGGTGAAGTTTCAGCTGATCTGCGCAGTCACGCTGGAGGCATTCTTCATAGTGACCTAGGACACAGAGTCTCATTCCCCTTCTCAGGGAACCATGGTTAAATGCGTAACCTGAGACGTTCTCACTACAGAAACATGGGATTTATTCCTATAATATTTTAAATATAATAATTTTAAGATTTGCTAAACATGAAATTAAACTTTTTTCTTTTTATTTTAGACCTGATTGAAGCGAATGAGCAGAGTGAAGAACTGAGTGAAGTGGAGGAGACTAAAGAAGCAAAAAAGACTTATATGATAAAGAAAAGAGCCAATAAATCCTTCATCTGCACTCAGTGTGGAAAGAGTTTCACATACAAATGCAAGCTTGAGATTCACATGAGAATCCACACTGGAGAGAAGCCATTTACATGTGATCAATGTGGAAAGAGTTTCATGGAATCTGCAACCCTTAAAAGTCACATGAAAATCCACACAGGAGAGAAGCCGTTCACATGTGATCAGTGTGGGAAAATGTTTTTTGGGTCATCAGCTCTGAAAACACACCTGAAAGTTCATACAAAGGAGAAGCCACATTCATGTTCTGTGTGTGGAAAGAGTTTTTCACTGCTGGGAAATTTACAGAGACATCAGAAAATACACACTGGTGTGAGAGAGTACATGTGCTTTGAGTGTGAGAAGACTTTTACTACAGCAAAATGTTTAAAAGTGCACCAGATTATTCACACTGGAGAAAAACCTTACAAGTGTTCACACTGTGACAGGAGATTCAGTCAGTCAGCAAATCTGAAAAGACATGAGATGATCCACAGCAGAGAGAAGCCGCACACGTGTGATCAGTGTGGAAAGAGTTTCACTATTAAAAGTTACCTGAATCTACACATGAGGACCCACACTGGTGAAAAACCTTACAAGTGTTCATGCTGTGACAAGAGATTTAGTCATTCAGTAAATCTGAAAACACATGAGAGAATCCACCGCAGAGAGAAGCCGCACACCTGTAATCAGTGTGGAAAGAGTTTCACTACTAAAAGTCACCTGGAGCGACACATGAGGATCCACACTGCCGAAAAACCTTACCAGTGTTTATGCTGTGACAAGAGATTCAGTCAGTCAGCATGTCTGAAAAGACATGAGAGGATCCATACTGGAGAGAAGCCGTTCACATGTGATCAGTGTGGAAAAACATTTCTTAGGTCACCAGATCTGAAGAGACACTTGACAGTTCATATGAAGGAGAAGCCACATTCATGTTCTGTGTGTGGAAAGTGTTTTTCACAGCTGCAAACTTTACATGTACATCAGAAAATACATACTGGTGTGAGAGAGTACGTGTGTTTTGAGTGTGAGAAGACTTTTACTTCAGCGAAACATTTAAAACAGCACCAGATGATTCACACTGGAGAAAAACCTTACAAGTGTTCACACTGTGACAAGAGATTCAGTCGGTCAGCAAATTTGAAAACACATGAGAGGATCCACAGCAGAGAGAAGCCGCACACGTGTGATCAGTGTGGAAAGAGTTTTACTACTAAAAGTTTACTGAAGCTACACATGAGGATCCACACTGGAGAAAAACCTCACAAGTGTTCATACTGTGACAAGAGATTCAATCATTCAGCAAATCTGAAAGCACATGAGAGGATCCACACTGGAGAGAAGCCATTCACATGTGATCAGTGTGGAAAAACATTTATTGGGTCATCAGACCTGAAGAGACACCTGACAGTTCATACGAAGGAGAAACCACATTTATGTTCTGTGTGTGGAAAGAGTTTTTCACAGGCGTGTAATTTACATACACATCAGAAAATACATACTGGTGTGAGAGAGTACATGTGCTTTGAGTGTGAGAAGACTTTTATTTCAGCAAACCAATTAAAACAGCACCAGACGATTCACACTGGAGAAAAACCTTACAAGTGTTCATACTGTGACAAGAGATTCAATCAGTCATCTTCTCTGAAAACACATGAGAGGATCCACACTGGAGAAAAACCTTACAAGTGTTCACACTGTGACAAGAGATTCAGTTGTTCATCATCTCTGAAGATACACCTGACAGTTCATACGAAGGAGAAGCCACATTCATGTTCTGTGTGTGGAAAGAGTTTCTCACGGCTGCAAAATTTACAAGCACATGAGAAGTTACACACTGGTGTGAGAGAGTACATGCGCAGAGAGTACAACTGTTTAAAACGGCACCAGATTATTCACACTGGAGAAAAACCTTACAAGTGTTCACACTGTGACAAGAGATTCAATCAGTCAGAAAATCTGAAAACACATGAGAGGATCCACACTGGAGAGAAGCCGCACACATGTGATCAGTGTGGAAAGAGTTTCACTATTAAAAGTAACCTGAAGATACACATGAAGATCCATGCAGTGGAGAAACCACATCACCACAGTCTGAAATCACAGTAAGTAGTTCATCTTTATGTGCTTTATAAGCTCTAAATTTCATCACTAGAATAGTACCCGTACCATCCGATTTAACCTTCCCACACAGGTTGCACATGCGCATTGAATGTGTTTTGCTCTAATCAGTTGTTCCATGAGGTGGCAGCACTGGCCTGGGCCATTGTTTCACAGTAGAAAACAAAACTAAAGAGACAGAACAACAACAACAGATGCCCACATTAACCAGCACTTCTGTGAGGGGATTATGAGAGAGCCACAACTTAAGTTTAAAAGAGCACAAAACATTTTGATAAATGTTCTAGTGTGCATGTGTCAACTGTGGCCCGTTTGTTAAGAAGTCCTTAATACACAGACAGATGTTGTGCTGTATGCCAAGGTCAGGAGTGCAATCTGCTGGCTACGATAGTATTAAATGCAGAACTGTAGTCCATGAACAGCACCATGTCCCTTGGTGTTCCAGGTGGAACAATACTGTGTGGAGGGTAGTGGAGATGGCATCATCTGTCGACCTGTTGGCCCCCTTCTGGTGAGGGTCCAGGCTGGGTGGCAGAGCAGCCTTGATGTGATGCAGAACCAGTTTCTCCAGGCATGATTGCAGGTGTCAGTGCAATGACCGTGTAATCATTGAAGAATGTTATGACAGCCTGCTTTGGCACTGGCACTACTGTGGTTGCCTTCAGGCAGGTTGGAACAGTGCACTCCAAGAGAAAAAGGTTAAAGGCATTAGTGAATGTCTTACCTAACTCTGCAGCAAAATCTCAGAGATCTCTGGACCAGCTGCTTTCCGAATGTTGCTTTTATGGAGAGTGCCAAGCAGGCTGGATGACGAGTATCTGCCTGTCGGTGGCGGGAACTGGACTGATGGTAGTCCCAGTTCCTTCAACCTCGAAGCAGCCGGAGAACTGGTTAAGCTGCTCTGCCACTGAAGCAATGCTGTTGGTCAGGGGCCGTATTCACAAAACATCTTAAGGCTAAAAGTAGCTCCTACATTTCCGATTTAGGAGAAACTCTTAAAAATAATGGGCGTGTCAGTCATAATTTAAGGAATCCTACATTTTTGCTCTATGAATATTTCTCAAAGCATTTTAGCGCTAAAACTATCTCCTAAATCTGTGAAACGTTAGGAGTAGTCAAGAGGACTCCTAACTCGCTAAGACCAAATCACAAACAGTCCTAATCCACCCAAAGACACTGTACACCATTGAGGCAATAGCAATAGAGCCTTAGGTGCCGAACTTTTTCTTCATAAATGCAATACATATTTTGATTTATAGATTTGAATCTATGATAAGACGCCAAAAATAAATCTTTAACAAATAAATAAATATTGTCCGATTTACCTGTGGCAATGGTTTTCATGAGTTCACACTAACAAATGATTGAATAGAGTAAAAAAAAAAAAAAAATGAATAAGCGTATTTGGTGTGCTGTCCAAGGGGATCGAGGGCTCCGGGCTTGAAATTCAGCCCAAACCCAAAAGTTCTCCCTATATCCCCAGCCGAGAGTGAGGAACTGGGTGGCGGAGAAATGCAGAAAACTGACGAAGTAACTATAGGCGAGTCGGCTCTTGTCTGTGTATATATTCATCCTCTCGAGCTGATTTGAATGTGTTTCTCTCAAACTTGGTTTATAAAATATAATTTATCGCTTGAATTCTTCATTCTCTTGAGATGCAGACATCCAAGAGGCGGTCCGCAATTAACTGTATATACTAGTTTAATTAGTGACACTTAGCCTACATTTTAAAACCTTTATTTGAATATGGAAACATGACACCTCATATTTCTATGATTAAATCGCTGACTCCTCCATCAGCCAATCACTGTGTGTATACTCCATGGCAACAAGGTCAACCCCGCCCTTACTCTTAGCTTAAGACTTCAGTCTATTCCATAGTAAAAGTTTGTCTCAGCAGCTTTGTGAATAGTTTTTAAGAGAAAACTCTTAGCTAAGAACTTTTACTGCTATTTAGGAGAACTCTTAGTGGTAAGATAAAATGTTTTGTGAATACGGCCCCAGGCTGCTGGTGTTTTTAATACCCAGTTGGGGTCTGAGTTGCCGAAGTGGTCTATAGGCTGATTTAGCATCCTGGCTAAATCATCCTGGCTGCACTATACTGCTAAAAGTCACCGGAGTGGAAAGCAGAATTGGCAGGAATGTTACATTATTGGTCATCCACAGCTTGCTGTTACGAAACATGCAAACCCATTTTGTGGTGTGACATTGTCAATGCAGCATTTTAGGTAAAATAGCACAGAAGATGTATAGATACCAATATTGTCATTTACAAATACAGTCCAGTCAGGGCAGCTGAAGCAGTCCTACAGCTGCTCACACGCCCCTCTGGCCACATTTGTATTGCTCCAGCAGTTGGTTTGACCCTGTTGATAAGTAGTCTGTATTCCAGAGTCAGAAACAATGAAATTTGGTCAGACAGTCCCAGATGGAGGAGAGGCGAGGCCTTATGTCCATGCTTGTTGCTATAAACATGGTCAAGTGTGTTTTTTCTTCTTGTGGGGTGCTAGACATGCTGGTAAAATAACATCTTGCTAGCCAAATAACCTCTGCTGGGATAACTGGGTTGAGCCAAGTCTCTGTGATTACATGACACAGCAGCAGTCCTGGATGGTTTTTTTTGCGTGGATGTAATAAGTTCCAGCTCCTCGATTTTGTTGGGAAATGATCTTGCTTGGCAGTGGAGGCTCGGCAGTCAAGTCAAGTCACCTTTATTTATATAGCGCTTTTTACAATGCAGATTGTGTCAAAGCAGCTTTACAGTGATAACTGGTATATAATTTTGGCTGCACAGCAGCTCTTGAAGAAAATGGTGTCAATGCAGGCAGATCAAAGCACTGTTGAATATCAAATGTCAAGTCCAATGTCAAGTGTCCCCAACTAAGCAAGCCAAAGGCGACAGCGGCAAGGAACCCAAACTCCAACAGGTGACATAAGGTGGCAAATAGGTGTTTAAATGGAGAAAAAACCTTGCGAGAAACTAAGCTTAGTCGGGGAGCCAGTTGTCCTCTGGCGAACAGTGCTTTGTTACGATTCAGGTAGCTATCATAAGTCAGATGGGATCGCAACATTAAGTATTTATTCCAGTTCCATCCATTTGAGGATCGTATTCATCACGCCGGTATGGACGGTTTGTTGAGGAACTGCGCCACTGGTTATCGTGTCGATGAGGCCTTCACAATGGATGATCTAGTTGACTCAATCTCTGCTGATACTTCAGGGCTGCGTTGTGGTCGTGTCAAGGCGTAGGTCCTCGATCTCACCTGAATATGGCCCGGATCCGGTTGACTACGGTAAACCTCGTGATAAACAGAATGACTAATATTAGCGTAGATGCCATTCTTCTTCTGATGTAACGAGTACAGTCTGGTGGCAGTGGAGGCTTGTGTGGGACCCTGCCTAGCTTGCATCCCGGCTCTGCAGCCTCACATCTGCTTCCCCTCTCTGTGCCACATTGGTCGCTTTCCGGCTGGGAGAGTAATCTACAGAGACCCTGGTGGTCTGAAGAGCTCAAACGGTATACCGTGTCTGGGATCTTCCTGGTTGAAAATAAAGCCCCATGGTATCAAACCGATGATGAGCTCATGCCAATTGTATTTTGCACATGCCTGTGCATATGTGGCACTCAGTAAAAAATAAGCTGCCAATAAACTATACAAAAGGTACTATTACATGGAATGCTGAGCTGCTGCATGTACATGCACCGCCATTTTGGGAAAGCATGCATCCAAATACGCTTTTTTTTTTTTTTAATCTGTAACATTACTAACAGTTGCTATTTTCATAAAAGTACAATTGCTTGTGTTTACATGAAGAATTTGAAACCTACATTTAACAATATTTAACAACAAATTAATATTATATTGCTCTTTGTCTACTAGAGGTGCAGGTGCTTGTTGTGTAAAGTTGAAAAGAGTAAGGACAAACAAACACACGCATCTGTACAGCTTCCGGTGCAAGCTGTGTTAAACTGAAATCAGAAATATTTATTGTTCATCTTACATCATGTCTGTTGTTGACACTTGTTTGTTTTTGTCATAACTACCAGAGAGAACGCCAGTGATCCTGCAGAATGAAACTTCATGATACTGAAGAACAAAGAGGTTGGTGTTTATTCTTCATTCCTCATTCATTCATGCTGAAGAACATGCTGATGATCACTAGATTTACATTGTTTCATGATCAAACTAGTGATTTATAACACACATCATCTTAATGATTTAAAAAAGGGCTTTTCACACTGTGCTTAACCCTGGGTTATCGTCGTTCTAAACAGCTTTTAACCCCGGGTCAAGGAGCGTTTCACACTTGTAATTTAGATGCAGGGTTAGCACCGCTTTTTACCTGGGGTTATGAAATCCTGCGTATGATAGTAAAAATGTCAAACGGCGATGGAAAACGTGATAATTGGAGAGAAAAAGAGACACCGCAAATATGCAGATAAGGATTTTAACCCAGGGTTTAGGAATGTGCATTGAGAAAAGCTATTTTATGAATACCCCAGATTAACTGTCAACCCCGGGTATAGTATGAGTAGTGTGAAACGTTAATTAAAATAACCCAGGATTCTGTTTACCAAGGGTTTAGAATGACCCAGGGTTAACTATTTAAAGTGTGAAAAGCACTAAATAGATCATAATCGTGCACAGCAGCTGTCAACCAGATTTGAGGGGATTAAAATGACTATTGAACTCATCAGTGATCTTGACTTTGGGCTTCACTTTTCATTTCACTTTTGTCTCTCATTTGAAATCTCACATAATTTAATCTTTCTTTTAGACCTGATGGACGTGAACAAGAAAGGAAAAACAGAAGCCAAAACATCTGTCCCCTGTCCTCAGTGTAAAAAACCTTTCACATGTAATTCAAGGCTGAAGATTCACATGAGATTCACACTGGGAAGAAGCGGATCAGGCTTTCACTCTGAAATCACATCTGCCTTGTCATTCTGAAGAAACACCATTTAACTGTAATCAGTGCAGTGAACAGTTTCATTGAGCATCAGTCCTGAAGAAACACCTGAAGATTCACCCAAAGGAAGATTCATTCGTAATATTACATCAGAAAAGGCATGCGGTGTTTCAGTGCAGAAAGTCCTTTACTACAGATGAAAAACTGAAAGAGCACCAGAAAATTCACATTGGAAAAAAAAAAAACCTTTAAGGCAAAGTTCAGGAGCTGAAGAAGAGGCCATGACACCTTTTAATAGAGACATGAGTCTGATATTATTTTTTAACTCATTTTTTTATTGTTTTTGATTAGAACATCTAGTTTCTCTTCCACTTTGAATACAAATTCAATTTAATTCAGTTCTTATTTGTACAGCGATTTTCACAATACATTATCGTTTCAACTGTTCTTGATGGGCAGTAATTGAGGCTGGATCATAAAACCTTGTCAAAGGTTGTACATTTACAATTGTATTTCTGATGCTTTCGAATTTCTCAGTGAAGAAATTTATAAAATCATTATTACTAAGCTGTAATGTAATATTCTGTTCTGGTGATGTCTGTTTATTCTCTTGTTAAACTTGCCACTGTACTAAACAAGAACCTTGGATTGTTTTGGTTGTTTTCTATGAGTTTGCGGAGATGCTCAGCCCTGGCTGCTTTTAGAGTCTTTCTATAATGGGACGAGCTGTCTTTCCACGCGATTCTGAAGACCTCTAAACGAGTTTGTCTCCATTTGTGTTCTAGATTACGAGTTTCTCTTGATAGTGTGGTAGATTTTCCCCTATGCACCTGACTTATGTTTACCTGTTTACCTGGGGCGTCTCCCTGATCTTTCGGGGCGTCTCCTAATCGACACCCAATTATATTTCGGTCAACGTCTTGACCCTAGTGCTCCCTAACTTCATTTTCTACTCAAAATACTACATTCACACTCAAAAAGATTGAGAATGTTACCATCATTGTGTATTGTGTACCAAGTACTGAGTATTCTGTGTTCAAGTGCCGCATTACTTCTAATATGAATTACTTATCTATTGTATTATTTACTTATATGTTTCTAAGTAAAACATACACTTTAAAAGCAAGGTTTAATTCAGTGTTATATTGTTTGAGTAAAATGTATTGCAAAAGAAACTTCAACAAAGTAGAAATTACTCAACCTTTTACTGGCCAATTTAAAATTTCTTATTTTCTTTGTTAATTTTACTTATCTTAGTTAAGTAAAGTTACTTAAAGGTGCCCTAGAACCCTATTTCACAAGATGTAATATAAGTCTAAGGTGTCCCCTGAATGTGTCTGTGAAGTTTCAGCTCAAAATACCCAAAAGAGTTTTTATTATTCAATTACTTTAAATGCCTATTTTGGGGCATAATTAAAAATGCGCCGATTCTGTGCGTGTCCCCTTTATATGCTCGCGCTCCCCGCCCCAAGCTCGCAACTCTATAATACATTGCATAAACAAAGTTCACACAGCTAAAATAACCCTCAAAATGGATCTTTACAAAGTGTTCGTCATGCAGCATATCAGATCATGTAAGTATAGTATTTATTTGGATGTTTACATTTGATTCTGAATGAGTTTGATAGTAGCCTATGCTGCGGCTAACAGGGCTAAAGGTAACGTTACACTGTTGGAGAGATTTATAAAGAATGAAGTTGTGTTTATGAATTATACAGACTGCAAGTGTTGATGAAAATAATGACATGGCTCTTGTCTCCGTGAATACAGTAAGAAACAATGGTAACTTTAACCACATTTAACAGTACATTAGCAATATGCTAATGAAACATTTAGAAAGACAATTTACAAATATCACTGAAAATATCATGATATCATGGATCATGTCAGTTATTATTGCTCCATCTGCCATTTTTCGCTATTGTCCTTGCTTGCTTACCTGCATAAAGTCTGTTGTTTCGGCTGAGCTGCTCCAGACGTTAATACTGGCTTGTCTAATGCCTTGAATATGAGCTGGTATATGCAAAATATTGGAGGCGTACATATTAATGATCCCGACTGTTGTGTCACAGTCGGTGTTAAGTTGAGATTCGCCTGTTTTTCAGTGGTCTTTTGCACAAATCAAATTTACATAAGAAGGAGGAAACAATGGTGTTTGAGACTCACTGTATGTCATTTCCATGTACAGAACTCTAATTATTTAACTATGCCGAGGTAAATTCAATTTTCAATTCTATGGCACCTTTAATTCCATATTTGAAATTTACTTAAAAAATATGCATGCGAAAACTTGCGAAAGAAAAATTAGGTAAATTTTACTTATTGTTTTTTACAGTGTAGGTAAAGCAAGATCTGCCCAAATCCTGTGTTTATTAGTTTGTTGGTTGCTCAATATCATGGGGCTATTATATTTAGATGGTTGTCTAGCTGTCCCTAAGTGTCATTTCCCCTTTTCTTATTTTTGGACATATTGAAAGCAGATTCAGAATGTTAGTTTAACAGAGAATATAAAGAACTGCTGTGAGACCAGTGAATAATCAAAAGAAATTAAATTAATATGATAATTAACAGAATTTGAAGCAGTCTCTGTAGTGATCATTGAGACGCAGCACCTGCCCACAAGTGAGGGAATGGAAGTCCTTCTGTGTTCTGTGTGGATCATCAGTCAGTTGAACAGTCAGCCTGTTGCATTGGATCGTCAGCCAGTGATGGCACTCAAAGGCCTGGTGTTGTGGTGTATGGGCTACATTGTTTCTCTGTCTCTCAGACAGTGTGGCTTGTTATCAATCCTGTCACACAATTTCATAATGCAAGGCAAAATTGTCCTTAGGAAAAGTCTCAAGTGAAAGTTTCACCTTTCCCTGCACTGTATCAGTCCTCTCCATGCTGACCCCTTCAAAGGGTCAACTTCCTCTTTCAGGAGGGGAGCTGAAGGCCCATCAGCCACTTCCTCTTCTTCTCTTCATCTTGTCTTGTTGAACAGACTTCAGTCTATTTGCTCCCATTTGTCAAGGTGGCTGTTCCATGCCTGGTCTGAAATGTGAACACTCAAGAGAACCGCATAATTCAAATTAATCCTACAGCTCTTTATTTAAATTCCAATTTCTTAGCCAAAATCAATGTCCCTTAATTCCAAAAGTCTCATCTGGTTAACACAACAGCAGTTCCTCATTCTATTAATAAGCTTAGTTCTTCTTTGCAAGAAAAAGCAGTAAACTACTCTAATTAATATGTTGTAATGTAATAGCAAAGAATTCTGTCTTTTCTCTTTGCTAGAAACTAAAATTACTGTAAGATGTCCGTTATGTGCCTGTTCAAATCATAATTTCTATTTAACTTGGTCACCCAATCTTGTTCTCATTCAACACAACACACAAAAGTTATCTTCGTTAACAAAAAACAAAATCTTAGCATCTCTGCAATGGATCAACTTTTCATACTGTCTCCCAAGGATAACGGGATACACATTCTAGACGTCTTCAGATACAGTGTACAATATTTACACACGCAATTATTATCTTACTATTTATTCATAATTTTTAGACCTATTTCTCAAATTTATGTAACCAATCTGAGCCAATACATAGGCCTATAAATCAAAGTCTAACCCATAAAAGTTTCTCCACAACTCAAAATTTCATAATTCTCATAGGTGCATATTCCTATTATTTATACCTTTAAAAATTTCAGCATTCATTTATTTATTTCAAAATGTAACTATATTGATCTATTAATCATATTTAACTTGTAAGGTTCCACCCACTAGCCCAACGACAGCATCTAGTGGTCTGGTCGAAGGTATTTCGCGTGTACGTCCTCTGGCACGTCTGTAAAAATCATCTCAATTTAATACAACTTTGATTTCTAATTCAATTCTGACTTCGTGAATAATTTAATCTGACTCCAATTATAAATGACTCTTAGTTTCACAATTTTTCCGATGTAACAGCTGATCATAAGATTAGTTGTGCTTTAATTTGGATCTTAGATTTTTCTGATTATCTTACGCTTTCAATTATTCGTTTACTGCGGTCCCGGTATCGCTTTAGAAAAGTCACTTCGGCCGACTGAATGCTCTTCTCGGACACAAACTCGTCAGTTCTGACTTTAGACATTGGATGCAGGGCAAATATCTACCTTTAAGTTGGTCACGCTCTGCTTACTCGTAACAAAAAGCATAGTTTTTATATATTTGCGAAAACTGCAACTTATTTAAGGCAGCGATAGTCAGAAATCAAAATGGACTTAATTGATGTGCCCTATGCTCCATCTATTAAACCTTCCGTATGATCTATCCTGAACACAGATTTGTGGTAATACCTTCGCTTTAACCTACTAGAAATAATGAATTAAGAACATTGCAGAATAAATCAAGAATAACATTTATTGTTTTTGCCAGGCAGGATAAAACATCAATTAAAGAATTAAAAGAATACATCACACAACCGATCAGCATAAAATACAAAGTACAATTCAAAACAAAATATTAAAAAGAATTTTAAAGAGTCAGCATACCTGGCAAATAGAGAGATACACACAGCAATTGTGCGGGAAGTTCTGAATGCAGATTCTTCCTTGAGTGGTTTGCCAAATCCCTTTAAATACCCCAAGTCTTAACAAAAGGACTGTAAACATTTAGTACCCAAATATTTATGCAGCTTTTGTTGGACCTTTTCTCGTGCCCCAAAGGGTCACACGCCTGGTTTTGGGGATCAAAACAAATTATTAATAAAGATCTTTATTGGGGCATCTCCCACACCAGGAGAACAGGTTTTGTTTTCTTTATTCTTGTCTGTTCTATTGATGTGGGAGTGAAACCATCTTACCAGCCGCACCAGAAATATTTACATTGAGGTCACTTAAAACAGATAAGATAACAGATCTGTGAGACTCGCATGGCCTGGGGGGAAGGAGAGGGTGTGAGGAGTCAGGAACTCAGCATGGGGGGAAGAGAGGAGGTCGAGCCAGGTGTTGTCCTGCGCTCTTTCTCGCAGATCCTTTCTTCAGATTAGAGAGTTTTATTGTTTTATTACAGGATAGGAATCTTGAATTCAGTCTTGGTAAAATCCATCCTTACAAACTTGTTCAACATTTCTTTCTTAATCAGAATTAAAGTCTTATTCAAACAAAGAGCAAGTTGTAGTGCTACAGCATCTCAGGGCATTTCCCCTTCCTGAATATGGTGAAGCTGCCATCACTGCCTATCCAAATTCGCAGGCCAGTTTTCTTCAAAAATTTTCTTAACAGAATCCAAAATTCAATTCAATTTAACCTTTTATTTAATTTAGAAGCATTTGTAAGGAAAAGTATGGAGTTCGTCCTACCTTAACCTTAAGTCCTTTTAGCCCATCCAGGAATGGTCCCTCTGTCGAACAGGGATCTGCAGTCTGGCAGAATGAAGTCAACAGGTTCCTCGTCCCCGTCCACCGACAGAGGGAGATTCCGAGGATTCTTGGCTGGCTCGCCAAATTGTGGTAGATTTTCCCCTACGCACCTGACTTAAGTTTACCTGGGGCATCTCCTAATCGACACCCAAGCGTCTCCTAATCGACACTCAATAATATACCTGATCTCCCGGGGCATCTCCTAATCGACACCCAATAATATTCCTGATCTTTCGGGGCGTCACCTAATCGACACCCAATAATATTTCGGTCAACATCTTGACCCTAGTGCTCCCTAACTTGCTGCGCAGCAATAACCAGATAGACTCCAGACTATGCCTCAAGCCAAGTTTACACTACAGGAATTTAAATGTCGGCAGATCGCTGTGCTGTTCAGACTTTGTGACTTGCTGTGGAGTCTTGAAGTCATTGTGGTGTTCACACTACGTGACACTACATAAATGATCTGCAACAGGAGGTTACACACTACATGAGCTGATGACAACTGTCACCCAATGACTTTATTTGAAAATGGATGTTGGTAGGAAATTAGATTAAATTTTGAATTAAAATTGAAATAACCCTTTCACACATAAGTTTAAAACATTCTGGCTGACCTCCCAGAGTTAAGGTGACCGTTATTTTAGAACGTTTCCCTTTATTGTTTCCATGACGACGCGTCATGCTTGTCACGTGACACACCGCGGCCAGCCGGCCACACTGTATGACCGGTGTATCGCTTTTCTCACCATGTCATCAACTATCTGATATTCCGATTCTCAAATATGTGCAAGTGAGTGTTTAGTCATTTAAAAACCTACATCATGATCTTGATCTTAATCTGTAACGTGAAATGTGTATCTGATATGAATAAACGTCGGCAAATTATATTTGAATGGATTGTTATTGCTGCTTCCATAGACACGAGCTCATTAACTTGAAAATCAGGCTTAAATCGAGCTTAAAATCCTGGAGTGTAAACCTGGCATTAGAATATGCTTTATTCACAGCCAGATGACCTTGTATCAATCAAAGAGAATCCCACCAGCAAGAAGAATACAACAGTTTATATATGATAGGAGCATGGCAAAGCATTCTACAATATGATTGGTTCCTCATATGTCAAACCCTCTTGTTACTAGGTAAAGCAAGATCTGCCCAAATCCTGTGTTTATTAGTTCGTTGGTTACTCAATATCATGGGGCTATTATATTTAGATGGTTGTCTAGCTGTCCCTAAGTGTCATTTCCCCTTTTCTTATTTTTGGACATGGTTCAGACACACACTGACTTAGGCCCAAGGTTTGAGGACATTTGTCCCCAAAGGAGTTTAGTAAATCTAAACGCAGCTCCTAATCCATCATTTTTATTGCCTACGTGAATGCCAACATTCAGCGCTTTATCGACACCTATTGGTCAATAGGTGTGAGAGAAAGTCTGCAAACTCTTTTAGGAAATCAACATAAGGCCCTGGAGGTCTATAAACGGTAGCCAAAGCAAGAGATAGTATGGATTTTTTCTTATATCTGAGAGTGTAATATTTAGCACAAGCACATGAATTAAACCTGTGTTCTGTTTTCTGAGTAACATTAAGAATATCTCTGTAGATTGTTGCAACACCACCGCCACAACCAATCAGACGGGACTTGTGCTTATAACAGTAGCTGGGTGGAGTAGACTCATTAAGACTGAAATAATAATTTGGTTTAAGCCAGGTTTCAGTAAGGCAAATTACATCAAGACTATTGATGACTATCAATAGATGACTATTTGTCATCACTTCATTTGCAATAACCACTTTAGGTGTCAGCGATCTAATGTTTAGGAGCCCTAGCTTTAGAAATTCAAACAGCTTGGCAGCAGTGTCAGTGTCACATGATAACGTCAACATGGCGGATGATGTCTGGATCGCATTCATACTCAACGAGATCAGGCTATATAGTACCTATTCTTTTAGCTTTTTCTTTTTCTTTCTTTTTTTTGCTGTTGATCAAATTACTTTGTTAAAAGGAGCTAAATTACAATATGTGTACTGCAAATTACATTTAAGCATCAAGTAAAAAGACATATTAGTAGTGAAATCCACTTGATTTCGAGTGGATATTGACAAGAGAAATGAAGCAGCACTTCTCCATTATGCACTGGCACGCTATCACTAAATATAAACTCTCGAAGGATTTCATCACACAGTCTGTCAGATCAGAGGAAGTTCACAAACACAGGAGGGGCTTAGTGTTTAAGGTAAGCACTGTAACTATATAATGAAAAGAAAGACTGTCAGAAACAGAAAATGGCTGATAAGTGTGATCTGTGTCTGCTGGGACTGATCGTTCTCTCTTCACTTCTCACAGGTAAACACATTGTACATGATCTCTAAGACTTCTGTGAAAGAGCTCAATGTATATACATATACAATAAAGTTTAATTTATTAATATATACTATAACTATCACTCAAATGTACCGTGTTTCAGGTACCAGTGGGGTGACTGATCCTCATGTGTTCATCAGTTCTGGTGAAAATGTCCGTCTGCCCTGTAATAATGCTCTTTCCAACTGCGAATCAACTACATGGATCTATAACAGATTCAGACATTCAGCAGCAGTTGAACTGATTGGTTTAGGGATAAAGAAGAAAGACACAGAGAGACATGAGAGACTGAGCCTGGGG
This sequence comes from Ctenopharyngodon idella, assembly GCF_019924925.1. Taxonomy (NCBI): domain Eukaryota; kingdom Metazoa; phylum Chordata; class Actinopteri; order Cypriniformes; family Xenocyprididae; genus Ctenopharyngodon; species Ctenopharyngodon idella. The sequence goes on along the minus strand of NC_067222.1, from coordinate 11,209,916 downwards.
TCTGACTGCTCTCTGAACATCAAGAACGTCACAGAAGATGATTATGGATTTTACACCTGCCGACAATTTGTGAATGACAAACAACAAGGAACTGATGCACGTGTTTTTCTGCCTGTTCTTCATGGTAAGTTTACAATTATTTGGTCAGTGTATTCATTTAAACTTGCATGGTTATTGAAAAGTCTGTGATTTGTGTCTTGTGTTCAGTTTCAGTCTCTCCATCATCATCTTCACAGACTGAGATCAGTCCAGGCTGCCCTGTGACTCTCTCCTGTCAGTTGTATTCTAGATTATCCTGTGATTATTTGGTCCGTACTGAAGGACTTCAGCTGTTGTGGGTGAATCAGGCTGGTGTTGATCTGAAGACAGACTCCAGATATAAGATATTATTCTCATCATATCACTGTAACATCAGTCTGACTACAACACTTCTGAATGAAGATGACAACAGAGAGTGGAGATGTCAGCTTACTCTCAGAAATCAACTCAAAACCTCAGTCAGATACACTGTCAAGTATTCAGGTCTCTGTTAGATGGGCCAATATAATGATAGATATTGCTAGAGTTATCTTGTGTAAAGATGATTCAATGACAGGGGTAATTCCAGTCCATCAATGCTTTAAAGTGGCTCTCAGATAGTGTTTTCTTCTAAAATCAGTCCCTAGATATAACTGATTGCTCTCTGATCAATGCAGGATGTGAATCAAAGAAATAGGCCTAATTATATAGGTTCACAAATAAATATTAATGCGTGTATTATATATTAATTTAAAAAGCAAAGTTTAATATTACTTGTCAATTAATATAATTATATGAATATATTATATGAATTAAAAGTAATTATAATTGGTGACACTTTACAACATAAGATACATAACATAACATTAGTTAACTACATTAGTTAACATGAACTAATAATGAACTGCACTTATACAACATCTATTAATCTTTGTTAATGTTAATTTCATCATTTACTAATACATTATTAAAATCTTGTTAACATTAGTTAATGCACTGTGAACTAACATTAACAAACACTGAAGAACCATATTTTCATTAACTAACATTAACGAAGATTAGTAAATACAGTAACAAATGTATTGCTCATGGTTAGTTCATGTTAGTTAATACATTAACTAATGTTTAACTAATGAACCTTATTGTAAAGTGTTACCTTATAATTCATATCATAAAAATATAATAAAGAATTAGCAGCAAAATTTGCAATTTTGTCTCTAATTTATTTATTAATTTTCACTGCTAGAGGCCGCTAGAAACCTATTCAAAACAAAGGCGTAGCTTGATGACGCCAAGTTTTAGAGCGGAATCTTGGGACATGTGGTCTCCACCTCAATGGACGGTGGAAAAGAATCGGGATAGGACTCGGGAAGGAATGGATGCGATTATTAACGTTACTGTTGTATGAAGCAGAGCAGGAGCGAGTGTTGTGGGAGCTGAACGAGGCCGCTGGAGCGATTGCGCAACACATGCTTCACGAGCAGCGGAACTTTTATTATGACACAGTCGCCAGCGCCGCTTCCGCTTTTCCGGTCACGAGTATGAGGTAACACAGCTCTGTTTATCATATTAGATACATTTGAGTGTGTTGAAAATGATGTTATAACGTTACTCTGTGCGTTCGCTCGGCGGCTGCTGTGAGACACTGTTACACACTGCAGTAAGATCTATTTTAGAATGTCATATTAAATATTGGATGGCTTATTGTGTTGATAAATGGCATGCAATTCATTTTAAAACGTATTGTATGATGGAGAAAATTATGTATTACTGTTAATAAAAATAAAGCTGCATCTGATTATACTATGTTAGCTACTTGACAAAATAGTGTTTTTCTCTGAAGCATGGTAAAGCATGGTACTCGCAAAAAATCAAGAAAATTATTTAAACAATAAGACTAAACATGTTGAGCTATATAAAAACATTCGTTTTCTTTCTCAAAACAGATGTTCCCTTGTCTATTAAAATGTGTAATATATTAAAGCGTCTTTGGTGTTTCCATGGTTTCTCGGAAACCGAGGGTAACGCGGGTATTGCGCAATTGACAGGCGACTCCTCACACATCCCGGAGCCTTGGTTAAAATTGCAATTTTTCACGAATTACAAATAGTTGGAAACATTTGGGATGTTGTAAGTACTCAAGTGAACAAAATATATAACACTGGCCTAGTGGTTTTTGGATATTTTACTGCAAAAATTTTACATATTGCACCTTTAATTTGGAGCGAGAGATACAGGGGGAGTGGCTTTATTGAATCAGATACATGTCACTTTACTCACAGCTGATTGGTCCAGTTTTGGTCTGCAATCACTAACCCAGAATAAAACCTGCTCCGGAGCAAGTTAGCCGTGTAGTGTAAATTACCATGGCGATGAACACCACTAAAAACCAATCCACCTTCTTGAGCCTGAAAAACCAGAGTTTGCTCAAACTAATCTCGAACTTACCTGGGTGGGTAGCAACGGAAACTGGCTTCGTGCAACAGGCCACTGGAGGCTGACTAGACATAGACAATGAACTTGAACAGGTGGACAATCAGAATTCAGGTGGATAGTCCCATCTGCATATTCCAGGCTGGTTTTTGATCAACAGGGAATCCAACATGGAAAAAAATCGAACCTTAAAGAGACAGGGGCAATGACCGTAAACTCTAGATGAGAGAACAAAATTGTGAGACGATGACAACAATGAACTGACAAGAAATGAATGCACACACTGAGGTATAAATAGGGGAGAACAAATGAACAACTGGTGAATAAGGGCTTGATTAGACTCATCAACTGATAATTTGCTATACAGTTGCAAGAAAAAGTATGTGAACCACTTGCAGAACCTGTGAAAATGTTAATAATTTTAACAAAATAAGGGAGATAATACAAAATGCATGTTATTTTTTATTTAGTACTGTCCTGAGTAAGATATTTTACATAAAAGATGTTTACATATAATCCACAAGACAAAAAAAAATAGCTGAATTTATTAAAATAACCCCATTCATAGTATGTGAACCATTGATTCTTAATACTGTGTGTCTACAACTGTTTTTTTGTTTTGTGATGGTTGTTCATGAGTCTCTTGTTTGTTCTGAGCAATTAAACTGAGCTCTGTTCTTCAGAAAAATCCTCCAGGTCCTGCAGATTCTTCAGTTTTCCAGCATTTTTGCATATTTGAACCCTTTTACAGCAGTGACTGAATGATTTTGAGATCCATCTTTTCACACTGAGGACACCTGAGGGACTCAAACACAACTTTTAAAAAAGGTTCAAACATTCACTGATGCTCCAGAAAAAAACATGATGCATTAATAGATGGGGGTGAAAACATTTGGAATTTGAAGATCAAGAAAATTAAATTGTATTTAATTTGTCTTCCGGGAAACATGCAAGTATTTTCTGTTGCTTCCGAAGGACAGTACTAAATGAAAAAAAAAAAAAAAAAGATATTCAAGCGAAATAAGAAAAATTTGGACCTCTTCATCCTGTTCAAAAGTTTTTACCCCCGACTCTTAATGCACCGTGTTTCCTTCTGAAGCATCAGTGAATGTTTGAACCTTTTTTAATAGTTGTGTTTGAGTCCCTCAATTGTCCTCCATGTGAAAAGATGGATCTCAAAATCATTCAGTCACTGCTGTAAAGGGTTTAAATATGCAAAAGATGGTGGAAAACTGAAGAATTTTTGGGACCTGGAGATTTTTTTTCTGAAGAACAGAGCTCAGTTTAACTGCTCAGAACAAACAAGAGACTCATGAACAACCATCACAAAACAAACAAACAGTCGTAGATCATCCAGGTAACCACACACAGTATTAAAAATCAATGATTCACATACTTTTGAACTGGGTAATTTTAATAAATTCAGCTAATTTTGGCTTATGGATTATATGTAAACATCTTTTATGTAAAATATCTTACTCAGGACAGTACTAAATAAAAAATAACATGCATTTTGTATGATCTCTCTTATTTTGTTAAAATTTTGCACATTTTCACAGATTCTGCAAGTGGTTCACATACTTTTTCTTGCAACTGTAGATGCTGAACAATCAGTCATGCCCACAAAACAACAGACACAATAAAATCACAACAGCAATGAAAATACAGACCAGGGGCTTGATGTATAACCATTACGTACGCACAAAATGGGCATAGAAATATGCATACAGAATCTAGACCATGTGCACAAACTCCTTTTCTAGAGAGAGAAAAGTAATTAAGTAAACATAATGATTTTAAACTCTGTTTTACATTTGATAAATTGGGCTGGGGCCGTCCGGGGCTGGGGCCGTCCGGGGCTGAGCCCCGGCACATAGGCTTACCAGGGCTCAACATACGCTTGTCTGGGACTGCGGGAAAAGTGGATTTTTTTGATGTGAAAGAGAATTTTACTTGCCTGACCAGATAAGTGGCTTGATTAAAATGTCAATGTAACAACCAAAATGCAAGAATGATTCATTTAGCTTAAGTGGCGATTGATAAAGGATAGTAATATATGTAATGTATATTGGCAGTGATAGCCTATTGTGCTGTTGAGGCACATGTAACCCCTTGAGGAGAATTCAAAACAAATGAACTCAGTTACCATGTTGCAAAAAAGTTCAATATGTGGGGTTTTTATAGCTTGCTATTTACGACATGATAAAGTTAAGCATCACACGATCGAAAGTGCTGAATTTCTGAATATCACCTTGACTGAAACTGACTCTAATTTCATACAACGGTTCAATAAACAAGTAGTTAATATTAATTGCTTACGTTTTAGGTGCAATATTGCCTGTTTTTTGTTCTATTGCAGCAGCGAAAATAGTTCCAAACAAAGCAGAACCAGCGCATCTCACAGCTATGCTCAGCCGTTTTGAATGATTCAGCGTTTTGAACGAATGGGTTGAGTGAAGATTCAATGGCCCAATCATAAACAACTGCTTCATTCTTGATTCAGCCTTTTGAACGAATCGTTTGAATAAATGACTCAGTGGCTCACTCATTAAGATGGTCACTTGCCGCCATCTACTGGCGGTTTAATTTCATGTTTAAAAGTATAAATTTCCCACCAACATTTCTTATTTGTATATTCAAAAATATTTTAAGAATCTCATAACATTATTGAATGCAGTTGTACTTTTTCAGTGTAAATTACTTAATTTGGTAACAGCCCTATAGTGTCTTACTATTTTAATTTATCAAATGTAAGAATTTGAAATAAAACACTGCTGATAAAACACTGAGAATGTTGCTTGTTTCAGAATAAATTATATTTACAACACACAAAAAAATCCTGTTTTTTTTTCAGACAAGCTACTTTTTTACTCTGACAAGTAAATGACCATTTTAGTTGTCCAAAGGACAAGCACAAAACAAGGCTTCATGTCGAGCACTGTATTTTGTATTTATATTCTCTCCTTTAATGGTAGCATCACTCTTAAATTTGATACTGACACAAAGGAAAAGGCACAGGCCTACAGAAAGATTTTATTGTCATCAGATGTAGCCTTGCACACTACCAGTATCTATAGAATGATTTTGATCTGTATTTTAGTGTTCATAGCAGAGGGCTCTCTCAACTTGTTATATTTTAGTTTGTCTTCGCATACACATGCACCCCTGAAACCACAGAGCCCCCCACATAACAAATCCCAATTTAACCCCTGGATATACATTTAGATTAAATATGACACTTTCATTAATGGTGATAAGCATTGAAATTACAAAAAGCCATTACGCAGAAGTTAAAAATGATATGTATTTAGATAGACGTGGTTACTTTTGAACACTTTTCCTGTGACACGCTGTTTTAATGACAGCGAGGAGTGCCAGGCGCACAATAATTCCTCAATAAACTAAACTGCAGATCTCATGTCATGACAAATTATTTTTATCGAGAACGATGATCAATGATGCACACTTAGGGTGAACAGAACCGACATAAAGGTATCATTAATGTTCTTAATTACAATAATTTAATATAACAACATAATTCAAGAAAAAATTGTCTGATTCAAAGAGATATATCAGATGCCAAGTCCTGATTGGACAAGAGGAGGAGCTGGGGATGGAGGAGGGTAATTAGCAACATAATAAGCTGCTGATAATACTGCATGGACCTATATATAGGGATGCTGAGATAAACGTTGTATTCCTTTAGGTAGATGTGGATCAGCTGAGAGATAACTGATGCGAGCTTGACTAATGTGACCTGCCAGAACTAATGCTATGCTTGATTTGTATACAAAAAAAAGTAAATCCTTTGCAGTTTCGAATTATGTATTACTCTTATCTGTATGACCAAAAATGACAGAGAATTTCCGTCGTTAATAGGACAAAATGCAAATGAATGTGCTGGTGCCTCCGCTGATCCCAGAGGAATAAATGAGGAAAAAAGACTTATATATAACTTAATGATCACTCAAATGTACTTTATGTTTCAGGTACGATTGGAGCAGAAGTGACTGATGTGTTCATCAGTTCTGGTGAAAATGTCAGTCTGTCCTGTAATAATGCTCTTTCTGACTGCAACTGAACTACATGAACCTATAATAGACATTCAGCAGCAGTTGAACTGATTGGTTTAGGGATAAAGAAGAAAGGCACAGAGAGACATGAGAGACTGAGTCTAGGTTCTGACTGCTCTCTGAACATCAAGAACGTCACAAAAGAAGATTATGGATTTTACACCTGCAGACAGTATGTGAATGGTCAAAAACAAGGAACTGATGCACGTGTTTTTCTGCATGTTCTTCATGATAATTTTATGATTATGTGGTCATTGTAAAAAGGGCAGCTTCTCCCTTTGAACTCACATAATGATTGAACCGTCTGTAATTTATGTCTTGTGTTCAGTTTCAGTCTCTCCATCATCATCATCTTCACAGACTGAGATCAGTCCAGGTCGCTTTGTGACTCTCTCCTGTCAGTTGTATTCTGGATTCTCCTGTGATGATTTGGTCCATTCTGAAGGACTTCAGCTGTTGTGGGTGAATCAGACTGGTGCTGATCTGAAGACAGACTCCAGATATCAGATATCAGCTCCAGATCACTGTATCATCAATCTGACTACAACACTCCTGAATGAAGATGACAACAGAGAGTGGAGATGTCAGCTTACTCTCAGAAATCAAGTCAAGACCTCAGTCACATACACTGTTGTGAAGGAAATTTTTTATTAATCATTATTCACTAACATTCCTTTTTCTGCAGGATTAACATTCGAATGCTTTTGAGAACAAAATGTTCTAGTACTTGGCCAAAGTGTTGTAATAACAGATGCAGATGACAAGAATAGACGGCTGTCTGGCTATGACCATGACTTAAACAAGCTGAGATAATAAAAAAATTCAAATTTTCTTCTGCTTAGAAACAGAAGAGAGATTTTGCTGAAATGTATATATGAAGAACCAATCATATTAGAGAAAAATGATGTAATTGAATTTGAATTATGTTACCTTTGCCCATGCATCTATTCTATATAAACTGTTGAACACTTTTTGCGGTGAGGATTCTCTGTGATTGTTGTGAGATCCTCCTGACTGTGATTAAAGCATATTCAAAGGCATTGTCTGGAGTCTGTCTGGTTACTGCTGTGCACCAGGTCAGTGAAACAGGTATATTTAAACACAAACTAATATCTAACATAAACACACACACACACACATTTATACAAGTTGCAGAAAGAAGAAAGGAAGTTAGAAAGAAAGAGTTTTAAGAGAGAATGAAATGATGAGCATGATTTCTAGCAAAATATGCCCTTCAAAAGACCTGACCTGAACGAACCATGAATCATTAATTTACTGCACCAGTTCAGCTATAGAATCTGGAGGTACTTGCTTGTCGTTCATGTCTTTGAATGCGGATTCCCTTGTTGGCATCCTTGGCTTGGAGAAAAGGGTTTTCCGGGTTTGCTGGTTTGTCATGGAAAGGCCAATCACGTTTGGGCGTGCTGGCAAACAAATGGAGTCTCTTGTCATGGCTGGAGTTTAAAGTTGAGGTGGCAAAAGTCATCGGTTAAACTTTGCGGCAAAACTTAACTTAGAACACGAGACTCTCAACGGAAAAATAAAGTTAAAGTAAAAGAAAAGAAAGGTGAGTGAGAATTTGGATGGCTTGAATGAAACTGCTTGTCTGCCCTTCATCATCTGTTCTTTGTCTTAAGCCATATTATACTGAATTTGTCATTCTGATCTGACTATTTAAACTTTAGGTGTTTGCCCAACCTCTTTGAGGAGTTCTGACCAATCAGGTATCGTCTCCTCCAAAGGTGGCTTTCCTCCTCCCTCTTAAAATTAAATTAAATGTTATCCCTTGATCTCATAAATTCCCGCTTTCAGCAGAGAATCCAGAGAGTGCAGTTTAGACCTGATTTCCCTAAAAATAATATGATACGTTTCACACAGATTTCATTCAAGCCACAATATGAATTGAAAACAGAGATTTAAATTCATTCCAAATAAGGCATACTTTCATTCAACCATTCAAAAGTTATAACAATTACATGAATTGTGAGTGATCTAAGCATAACTGTTCACATGTAGAATGTGTAGACATGATATCAAATTATGCAGTTGAATGATGTTTGGTAAGTCAGTTTAGAATTGTCTTGGAACAATTTGATGCGGTTTATTTGTAAAAACACTGTGAGTTTACTGTAAAGTTTCAATTTAGTCACTTAGAAGAAATAGACATGCATTGTCTCTCTGTCTCTCTTGATCTGGAGATCAAAAGACTCTTTATCTTTTTGTGGCTCAAGTTGTGTTGTCTTTTCACCCATTTGGTCACCCAAATTGCTTAAGTTTGCCCCCGTTTCTTAGCCAGGAAGCATGCGTGGCCATGGTTTTATGCACCTGGTAAATAAGCATGCACCAATGCGTAAAATAACAGTGAAGGCACAAAATAATCCTTGGTCCACATCGGAGCTAACTAGGCTTCTGCAGGACAGGAATGCAGCTTGGGCCAAAGCTAGAAGCACCAAAGTTGAATCGGACTGGCTTCATTTTAGAAAGTTGAGAAATCTTTGTAAAAAAAAGCCAAGTCAGATTTCTATCTATTTGAAACATTACAAAATGTAAATAATCCAGTTAAATTTTGGAAAACAATCAAGTGATTGTCTCAAGCTGATAATATGGAGAATAATAAAATTATTACTAAAAATGATCACCTGACTACAGAGAAGTCAGTTATTTTATATCGTCAGGTTCTTTATTTGAATCTCAGTCTCTAAACTGTTCTATGACTAACTCTCTTACCGAACCCTCAATTGATGTTTCATGTAAATGAACTACACAAAAATTTGAACTTACCCAGTTCTCTTTTTCTCAGGTCCATAAAGTCCTGAGTTAGTTGGACCAAAATAAGTCTGCAGGGCCCGATAAGCTAGAACCATTTTATTTAAAGCTAGCAGCTGATTTTTTTAAACACTGCAATGAATCCTTTTTCATTGCAGTTAAACAATTATAGGCCAATATCTAAACTATGTGTTTTATCTAAGCTTTTGGAGAAAGTAGTCAGTGAGCAATTAAAAACTTTTTTGGAAAATAACCGAAATAACCCGATATAACCCGATATGTACTCTTCATCTTTCTTTTAGCTGCGCTTACAGTTTTGGTACAATTCTCTCACTCAGAGAATTTTTCAAGCATGAGGAAAGCGGGTCCTTGAAACCAATCAAATGAGTTTCTGTAGAATATTTCTATTGATCAAAATATATTAGGGCTTTCAAACGATTAATCACATACAAAATAAAATTCTGAGTTTGCATAATATATGTGTGAGTACTGTGTGTAATTAATATGTATATATAAATACCTACTGAAGAGAGTATGCAGTTTTGGACACTGCCACACTCAAAACACTGTCCCTTAGCATTCACATAATCCCGTTACGTTACACCTGCAGACATAACCAATCCTCATTCTATTACACAGGATGACTGTAAAAGATGAAAGCAGGAAGATCCAGACCAACAGGTGCAATGTTTACTAACTATTGAACGGTAAGATCCTGAGAGGGTAACAACTGCAGAAGAATGGAAAGAGTGTGTGAGTGAAGGTGGTTGTGAATGTGTGTAGATGTGTGTTAGTTACAGGATCAGAGAATGACAGCATTCCTCCGTCATAGTCCAGACACACTCTCACACTCTTCAGCCTCTGTTTAACACGAAAGCCACACCATTCAAACTGTGATTTGAGCTGATCATACCACACACACCAGACATCAGTGTTAAAGAAAATGTTTCCCTTTCTCTGGTTTGATGCTGTATTTACTCCAAGACTCCAGACTAAACTCACTTTAACATCCACATCCCAGCAGTGTGTTCCTGAGTTGAAACCCTCTGAACCCAGAACACAGTCATAACAGTCAAATCTCTCTGGATTATCAGGAGGCAGTTGTTCGTTTCTTCTCCGTCTCACACTGGTCAGATCATCAGACAGGATGAGATGTGGATTTGCAGTGTTTGGATCCAGAATTACAGGAGCTGATGAGACACAATCGACAGACACTTTTATTCTGATGTTCATATAATGATGAACTGTACAGAAGATTATGAATTATGACACTCGATCAAACACATCAGACACACTGTCAGTCTTGTTATTATTTTTGGACTCATTTTTATCATCAGTGTTTTACGACGGATATCAGCAACTGCAAACATTAAATATGTTATTCAGACATTTGTGTCCCATCAAGACAACCATCTCTCAGTTATGTATGTATCCTGGTTCCCTGAGAAGGGAACGAGACTCTGTATCGTGGTGTTGATGCTATGGGAATGCTTCTGAGTGTGCCGGTGTCTGAAGCATGTGTGAAATTTTCGCACAGTAATGCCAAGTTTACACTACAGGATTTTAAGCCCAATTTAACCCTGATTTGCAGGTTAATGAGCTTGCCGACAGGTCGGGCTGTGATCGGAGGAAAATCAGTGAGTGATCGGTGCTCGCGAATCTTTATGTGTGAACTACTCAACGACGCATCAAAGAGGCTCGCTGACATGTCACCGACACCTCGCAGACACCAGACAAATATCTAGCATGCTAAATATCTGGAGCTGTTGGCCGACTCGATATCCTGTGGTGTCATGTGTCGCGACGCAACAGCCAATGAAATATGCACTGCCAGTGGAATAGGTCTAGTCACGTTTTTCACACCAAGATCTGAAGAGTCGCCACTTTAGGTTCTCCAGATGCTTCAGTGTGTCAATCTGAAGAACCCAGTATTTTTTTTTCTTTTCATTTTTACACTGTTCTGGACTTGAGTAGATGAAGAAAGGAGAATTATTATCAGAACATAATTGAAAATATTATCTACCAGACCTAGTGTGATCTTCAACCCTCAAATAATCTAGTACACATGTATTGTGTCATGAAAAACCATTAACTATCCACCCAACTGTATGTGTAAAAGTAGAGATCTTCTGCTGTCAGACTCACTGTTTTGGACGATGTCCTCCATCTTCTTCCAGACTCTGAACGGCAGGTTGCCCAAGTAATGTGACACATGAATCAAAGCTCCAGAAGCCATCTGTGGATCCGGCTGTGAGCTCTGGACTCTGGAAGAACATTCAGGAGTCAGAACTGCAGTGGCTTTGGATCAGAACCAGAGAGACCAGAGACAGGAGCAGATCACTCACCTTTCCATTGAGACTGGAAACTCCTGCAGAACAAACACACCATTTGTCATCAAGAACTTAATCAATGAACCAACGATCAACCAATGACCTGAAATCAGACCTTCAGAAAGCAGACATCATTGTCTTTCATCATCTCCTCCTTGTCTTTGATTGTGTGTGAAAGAGCTGAGATGTGACTGTTCATCTCCTCCAGCTTCTCCTTCATCATCTGCTTCTTCTGCTCCTCTTCCTCCCTCAGTGCAGTGATTGTAGCTTCTTCTTCATCTCTGAGAAACTGATGAAGCTTCTCAAACTGCCGTTTAATCAGATGCTCTGTGTGCTCAGCCTGAGACTGAAATCAAATCACATTCACTTCAATCATCTCAAAGACGCAACTGATTCTGGAGAAGCATGAAGAGTGAGTGGGGAAATGTGGGTTATGGTGCAGAGTTGCCATATGGCAACAATTAATTTCTACACATTTCCTTGTTATTCAGAAAAAATACAATATATTGCACTATGGTAATTAAAAGGGTAGGCTATAAGGTTTCCAATAATGTACTGTTTTTAATTCACATGACATTTAAATTTCCCACAAAAACTCTCTTTCCCACTATCACCCTCACATGGAAGTCACCTGTAAGTGCTCCAGAAATTGCTGTATTTACCTCATTCCTTCATCTCTTCTCAAGGGATTTTTTTTTTTTTTTTTTTTTTTTTTTTTTTTGCAGCATCTAAATCAGGAAGTTTTACTGTAAATTGAGAAAATATTAATGTTGCCATATGGCAATGCTGTACCACAGTGGAATTGCAGTAATGTATTTACCTATTGGGATTTTTAATAGATAGTAGCATCAACAATATGATTGCTGATTTATTTTTATTTTTTTTTATTTATTTTTTTTAGTATAGCTGTATTTTGTATAAATAACATAATTATTTCTTCTTTTCAGAAAATTAATATAGCAATATTTTAAGGAAAGGGCAATAGGAAGAGTACAGAGTTAGCTCTTCCATGTGATGTGTGTGAGGATGTGTTAACCAAATGATAGTGAATGATTGGGATTAAATTATAGGGATCTACTTATTTTTGGTTTGCATTGAGTTCCAAGTATATAAATCTATCAATTTCTAAAAGAAATGTGCATTTAAATAGAAAAGAAAATCATAATTTTATAGAAAAACTACTTGTTTGAAAATGTTCCATTGGGTTACCATATGGCAAGTACTCCCCCAAAATCTTTTTTTTTCTTTTTTTTCCAAAAATCTTTTTTGATTTGCATAATTAAAGCTATTTCATGTAATAAAAACTTTCATGTAATTTGAAAAAAATATTTCACGGTTAAAACATTATGCATACCATACAGGGTTAACTACAACTTTAACTTTCTGAAGTACTAATATTGTAGTAGCAGATGTTCTGTGTCTGTAGGGTGACAATCTTCATAAATCTCATCAGCTTCTTAATAAAAAACATTTTAAAAGACTTATGAATAAGATGCATTCATATGTGATATCATTTGAAAGCATAACAACTGAACTTTTAAGGAACGTGAGTCAATAAAACATATTTGTTCATTTTATGAAAGTTACAACTAAAATGTGGCAACTATGTCTGAAAGAAAATGCATATTTTTATATTAAACAGAATTATAGGCTGCTGGTGCTTGAGATTGGTCATTCAGTGTTTCTGTGAATGAGGGTGGAGAAAATAAATACTCACACCAAACTCACTACTAAAGTTTACCTATTTACCAACATTAACTTACAATAGTCAAAGATGACTTCTCTTTTCACTCACATCTTTCTTCAGGTAGAAGCATATTGTAAACAGCAGTTCGGCTCATGAATATTAACCACTTTGTCTCGCTGAAAGCGTGGAGAGTGGAAGGTGAGCATTACCAGTGGGATTGCTGCTTGCACGTTAGTTCTGCCCACTGCTGAAGCAGCCAGCAATCAGAGGCTTTGTTTTACACTAACGGTAACATAAACTTCTTAATATGTTACATTTGATAAACATCCTTTATAAAAGTGAGGAGAACATGTCACTCTAGTTATAATGGTTGCTGTGCCGCTGAGAAGGACATTCTGTTTCAAGAGAATAAAAAATTTGAAGACATTTGTAAGAGTCCTCAATATTTTTCATCCATCAGTCCTCACCTTGATGTGTTGAACTGTTTCCTCAAACTCTCCTTTAATGTTTTCTTTGTGTTTAAGTTTCTTGTGTAAGTACTTCAGTTCTTTATTGATGTAGCAGTTCTGTCTACCTCCAACATAATCCATGAATAAGAGGAGTGCCTTTTAATTACGCTCGTTTGGTGGTGTATAGAAATGCCCTTAGTGTCGCTATGTGTGTGCGTCTTCTCTGCCTTAGGTAGCGAGTCACCTTACTTCCGGTGGGGTGTGTGGATGTTTGTGAGGTAGGAGCTGTTGGCAGTGATTGCGGTCTGTTTGTGAGTTTATTATACAGGGTTTCATGGGTTTATTTTTTTGTTAAAGGGTGGACTGAGGAGCTTTGTTGGATGCCATCATCTGTTTCCATAGAAATGCGTTTAGCATGCAACAGTTTATGTGCCATGTGAGTCGCATTACAGCTATGTTTTGATTTTGAGCATATAACTGCATGATCGTTAGCGGCCTGGCTGGTTAAACTTATGTTTTGTGTATTTTTACATTTAAGGTGCGGGCCAACATTTAAGTGACGTTACAGTGGGCTTTGTGTCTCGTTTAAATCTCCGTTTGGATGCCTGTCATGCTGGCTGCTTCGCTTTACTTCTTTGTGTCATTGGACCTTTGTCACTGCGATCATTATACTGTTCCTGTGAATCAAAGGAGACTGGATCACAGCCTACGGTTCTGCTGTTGGATTGGACTGATCTCTCCGCGTTGTAAATTAGTTTTAGCGCGTGTCGTGTGTTGTCACACGGTGTCTATTTGCTAACCGATTATATTTGCAGCATCTGACACCCGCTGAATCGGTTGGACTGTGGTCTGGGCTTGTGGCGTGGTGCCGTTATCAATTGGAATCGTGTGAGTAACAAACTTCAATTGAAGCTTTAAAGTGGTGTGAAATAGATGACCAGCCACCTAGCGGTCACCAAGCTTTTTGCTGTCTTGTGTTTGTTTTGTTTCCAAGTGAATTGTTTTTGTTTTATATAATATTCTTTTCTTTGATTTGAGTTTGTGTGACATTTATACATCTTACTTTGTTTGCTTTCTGTGATTGATTTAAGTGGTTTTTGTTATTATATTCTTTTTGCCTTGTTTGATGTGAGGTTGTTTTGTATGTGTCTTTTTTTTGTAATACTGCTGGCTACTGTTTCCAACCTGATACCCGATTGGTTATTGTGGTGACCGGACGTGGCCCTTTGACCAGTTTGGTAGGATTGACCTGGCGAACTTGCATACTGGTTGAAACTCTGATGCGTGTTTGTTTTATTATTATTATTTTTTAAAATAACTCTGTCAGTGGCTGTTTTTAGTGTGTTTTGTTTCCTTTCAGAATTGGGGCAGTCTGCTACAGAGGATCAGCGTCTCTCGTTGCTGTGGTGGTGGGTCTTTTGCCTGAATGCAGTGTTCACAGCGAGGTGTGGCATGCTGTGGTGTGAGCGTACACATGTGACTGCTGGTTTTCTTGGATTAGTGTGGCCAACCCCCAATTCTGAATTTGGTAAACTGTATGAGAGTGACTGCTTTTATTGAACTAATGTGGTATTTTCTATTATCTCAAATAAAGATCATTGTTGAAATTGACACCTTCTTCTCTGGTATCTGACTCAGCCTTAACGAACCTGTGAGCCTACTGTATTTTACTGTGAAGGGCGATCCCCGGTAGTACGTCCCCGGGGTGGTGTAGTTGGTCCTTTAGATATAGTTGAATTTCCCCCATTTACTCACACTGCCACATTGAGCTCCTCCTAGAATTTAAAGTGAAAATCTATAAGACACCAGAGATTTCTCAAATATGCTGAAACAGTCAAATTTAAATCTATCTTACCTTATATGATGAAACCGCTTCACTGATGGATCTGAATGTGTGACTGCAGAGCTCCTCAGATGCTGATGAACGTCTCTCATTTCTCTCCTTCAGGCACGACTCGCAGGAGTTTTTTAATGCAGGATTATATGGAGGTTCATCTTTTGAGGATCTTCTCTTGCAGACAGGACACTCCTGAGTTTCCTTGGTTCTCCAGAACTGTTGAAGACACTCTTTACAGACACTGTGACTACATGATAAAATAACTGGAGCCTTGAAGATTTCACAGCACACGGGACAAGAAAGTTCTTCTACAGATAATGAATCCATTTAAGATCCAATAATCTAAACTTTACTTTCACTTTCTGAATGATGTTGCAAAAATGAATAACTATGAGAATCACAAAGATCTGCTGTCCTTCTTGAAAGTGTTGTTTTTCATTCTCCACTGATCATGGATTTGTTTTTTGTCTTTTGTCGAGACACGGAAGTCAGTTTGACAAAGGAGAAATAGTGAGTCTGTCTCTTCCTGGTAAGTGTTGTAAGAGGGCAGAGCTTTGATGACCTTTGGTTATATTGTGAATTAGGTCAGACCGCACATTCAGGATAAAGTTTAACAAAATGTGTTAAAAAAAAGCACTGACACTCTCTCAAGTACTGTATAATGCAGGAAAACCTTGAATCAAACACAAATAAACACAGGAGAGAACACAAATATTTATAATAAAAAAGACACTAAAAAGACATTACAGTTACAGTTTGATTACTTAAATTCACATTATTTTATTTCATTCTAATGAAACAGCTGCAAGAGCTGAATTTTACTACTCATACAGATCACTTTATTTGACAAATTAAAATTGTGGGGTAACGCAGCACTGTTTTACTTGGTGAAAACAGTCATACTAAAAATACATTTGAGTGTGTTGAAAGTTGTGTTAACATTACTGTGTGTTCACTTGGTGGCTGGTATGAGACACTTGTTGCACACTTCAGTAAGCTAGATTGATATTAGAATATCATATTAACAAAAGCTGGATGACTTGTGTTGATAAATGGCACATCTGGATTAGACAATGACTCTCTCACCATCCTTCTCTGATATAGACACAAACAACACCACCTCTTGTCTTCCCTGAAATCTCATCCCTGTCTGGGAAAACCCTTCAATTATGGAGCAGACAGGTCTCTGTAACCATCAAGCAGGACTCGCAATATTCTTAACAAATCCTGAAAGTTGTGCACAATTTCTCTATTTTGTTCCTCAGAGCCTGCACATTGCTCAAGCTCATGGATGGCAGCGGTTCTCTTTTATTTGCAACTGCCAAGAAGTACCTTTTTCCAGATTTAAAGACCCTCATTCAGCTATAAACACCTACAACTGTCTTGGGTGTTGTAATTCATAGGGCTTTGTAATGAAGATTTCTGAGGGGAATTAAAATGTGAACTTGATCTGTTTTCTAACATTTCCTTTAAATGTTTCTTTCCAAACATTTCTTTAAGCTGTATTTTTCTCCTCCTCAGTGAATTGATCCACCTCAATGACAACAATAAAAGCATGCAGCTCTGATTGTAGTGGTTTTACATGTTTGACTCACTTCTGAACAACTGGAGAAACCAAAGTGAATCAGTATTGAGATCCATCAGTAGTCCACATTTTGTAAAGTTGATTGCTTGAAAGTTCATGAGCTCTAAAGTTTAGTTTCTGGAAGCTACAACCATCCTGATCTGAGATATTCAAGTTTGTGTACATATTCATATAACCAAAATTTGTGGTGCACCATGATTAGGCCAGAGCAGAAAATAATATTCAGAACTGAATCAATAATGAAACAAATTGATCAGAATAATGACACGATTGTCTTTACAGCAGAATTTGAATTGATGAATTTTGCATTATTGATTCTGTTATTTTTCTATTTATTACTGTGAAGCTACTTTGAAATAATCGGTATTGTATAAAGCGCTATAAAACTAAAGGTGAAAAAAGACCTGCTGTGGTTAAACTAAGTAAAAAACAAACAAAAAAACAACTGGTGGTTTTGCAATACGAATACATACAGGTAAGGCATAAAATTAAAACTAAAAAAAGAGGAAAATTTCAAGTAGCCTGGACCACTTGAGATGGATTGAGCCCCTAGTGTGTCTGATCATTGTGGTTTTTCACTGAATCACACACATCTTCTCTCTGATAGAAAGCATAACTGCCCTAAAACGATTAGTTCCTTTGCTCTCAGCTTCCTCTTTGACACTCACTCTCTCCTCACTGGTCATTGTTTGGGTCTTCCCCCAGAGATGCAGATTTGAAGTGGAAATGTCAGAAAAAGATTGCTCAACTTCTCGACGTGACTCCTCAACTAAACGCCGGCGTAGTTTCTTCCATTCAGTTTGAGTGAGCTGTTTGTTCTCCTGTTTGTACTGCTTCATTTTCTCATCCAGTTTCTGCTTCTGAACCTCCTGAATGCATTTCTCTGTTCTCTCAAACATGTCATGTGTGAAGTGTGTCCCTCCATTCTCTTCCATCATCGCCTCTATTTTACTGATCAGATCTTTGAACTGTGGGAAACTGGCAGCCTTGTTGTCCAGAAAGAAGAATCGATTTCCACAACTCTGTACAAGTTTTTTAAGATCTGAATCACCGTTCTGTAGAAACTCTTCAGTGGTTTTATTTTTCTCCTCTAGCTGATCTTTATGAGTGAAGATGATCAAGGTGTATTTTAGTATCTGTTCTCCAAACGCTTCTTTGAGATGTTGCACTGTGTTTTTCTCCTCTTCAGTGTATCGACCCATTCTAATGACGATAATAAAAGCATGTGGTCCAGGAGAAGCGTATGTTACACATTTCACTATTTCAGTTTTAATCTTTTTTTCACTGAGTACATTATCATAAAGTCCAGGTGTGTCGATCACTGAGATCTCTTTACCAAACCTCACCACAGTTTCAGACTGACACTGTTTTGTCTGAGAGATAAAACCTGCTAAAGATTTGAACTTGTTTCTGCCAATGATGGTGTTTCCAGTGGCACTTTTCCCAGATCCAGTTTTTCCCAGCAGAACCAGCCTGATCTGGTCTTTCCTCTCAGCAATCATATGAAACTTCTCTGGATCTTCAGCTGGAGACTTTCCTGAAACTATAAATCAAATCAAATCAGTAATAAAACACACTCCAGTGATTCTTCTCATACCAGTGCATCAAACTAGTGACGTACACTTAGTGAACAAATCACAATATATCTGTGTTATTAAAGTAATTAATAATGGCAAAAAAGTATATTAAAAAAGCAACTTACACAAGACAGGAGGGCCTCTTTTGCTATCATTCTTCTTCATTCCTTCCATGATGAATTTCCCTCCGTTCTTTATCATCATTCCTTCAATCTTCTGCAGTAGTTCTAGTTTCTGACCGTCCGATTTAATCTTGTTATTGAAACAGTGAAACTTTCCTCCACATTCAGTCACCAGCTGCTGGAGATCTGCATGGTTTTGTAAATATTCATCAGTGGTCTGTGGTTCATCCAGTTCCTCCAGTAGATCTTCATGTGTGAACAGAATCATGATGTACTTTTGAACTTTAGGACCTAATAAACACTTAATAAAATACAGGATCTCTTCCTCATTTTGCACAGGTTCCTCTAGAGGAACAGTAAGCAGAACTGCACTGAAGCCTTCTGAACATTGTTTGACCAGCTCCACATTCATTTCCTCCAGCTGTTCTTCAGACAGATCTGGATCCAGTGGATCAGGAGAAATAATCACATGCACCTGCTTCTCTCCAATCTGTGTTTTGCCCTCACAAACTTCAGACTCCTGCTTCTTAATTTTAAACCTCTTGTCCCCCACTATAGTGTTTCCAGATGAGCTTGCCCCAGAACCAAATCTGCCCATCAGAAGAATCCGGATCACTGCATCATCTGGACTGGAGCTGTTCTCTGACATCTCTGAAATAAAAGTATGAAATAAGATCAGAATCAGGTCAGGTCAAGTTAAAATTCTCGCTGGGGTTAGCCTGCTAGGTCATTTTACTTGGTTATTTGTTATTTATTTTGGGTAGCTATGTGTAACTCAGCTGCTGGGTCAGTATTACTGACAGTTTCATTTCATTAGTTCACAGCAAGAGTACAGATCTACGTATATACCACCGATTAAATATGTCTTAGATACAGAATTTTAGAGGTTTTACCATGAACACAGACAAGTCAAGTTACCATTTTTAAAAACAAACTGACTCTTGACAAATGCATAATATTATGAACAGCCTGAACTACTACCAATCACAAACAATTCTTTATAGCCCTAATAACCAAATAAATACTATTAACTATGTAGCCCTCTAAAATAAAAATATAGAGATAATTCTAAATTCTAAAATAATTCTATATAAATGCAATCTTCGTGGAACGAAACGCTAGTTTCATGAACAAAACCCCTTTTCACTTTCATCTTGAGGAGTCTGGGTGACACGACCCTATAACAGAAATAATGTGCCTATTGTCATGAACCACCATTTACAACTACCATACTGAAACACCATTTTATTTTTAAGTTTTTTTAGAGTTTTTCCATACTAGTGTTGTGTGGTAATAAATATCTGTTAACGCTGGAAAAAAATATCTGATAACTTTGAAATCAGTAAGTGAGACTGATGTCTGCATAAGTTACACATTCTCTACATATTCTACATTTTATTTTAACAAAAACAAGAGCTGTGAAATTACACAGATTTCTGCAGCAGCTCTTTGTCTCACTTGCACAGAAAAACAGATTCCATATTCCTCAGAATTAATGTATAAGACCAGTTAAATACAAATTCTGAACTCTATGCAGTCTTGCAATAAAATAACAATATGTTAAATAATACAAATATATTTATGGACTCTCAATTTTTTTTCCAGCTGACCAGAAAGAAATAATAGTTACAGCCAAAATGTGGTTTTGCTCAAACTTATGCTTTTTACAACTTAATTTTTAAGATAAAATTAGCCAAAGAATTTTGTTAGTCAGTGTTTAATTTAGTTTATAAACCATAAATAAAGACTAAAATTAAATCGTAATACAATAGATCATAAAAATGAATAAAACCAACAATAATTTCTGCAGCCAGTAAAGCTGTGTTCTGCACAGCTGTCTTCCAACACTCTGTAAATACTAATTAAACAACATTGTTTATTTACATTTTTTTTTTAAGTTTCATTTGCCTTTAGTCAAACTGACCGAAACAGGTTTAAATTGAAAGCATGGTTTTCAATTAGATTTCTTACCTGTAGGTGTGGAAGGAACTTTAGTCGAAGGTCGAAGATCAATCTTTAGTGAATGCGTCTCCAGAGAGATTGCAAGAATAATGCTTTTTAGGAAACAAAAACAGCACAAAACACTAATAAAGCACACTCTTTAAATGAAACAATTTCAAAGATTAGGTTTAAAAGAAAAACAGAGAGAACAGCAGCAGTAAGGTTTAGATGTACTTTCAGCTAACAAGTTCCTCCTGCAGTTAGTTTACCTGTTTTCTCTTACCTTGTGAGAGGAGGTGCCTGATTGTTGCACAGCACTGAACAAATATGATCAGACACTGACTGATGACCCTCATGAGTTAATGATTAGCCTGTGAGTGATGGTTATTGCTGATATAAAGAATTTGTTATTGTACTAGTGTGCATGAAAACTTGTACAATGTTCTGTGAATGTGAGCTACATTATATGCTGGACTGAAATGGTGGCTCAAAGAAATTTCTAGCGTTAATTTTCATCACGGCTTGTCCTGAAAAAACAAAGACAACTTGACATCCATCATAGAAGTCATTAATCAGCTGTCATGAACATGTCTAACTAGTGATCAAAGACTACAGATTTTAGCCTATAGGATCATATCTTTTAGGATTCTCAAAATTTGTCTCAGATGACCAAATCATGGCCAAAATCACAGTGTGTACCCACCTTAAGGCTGTGGCTGGAAGTCAGTTGTGGTTCTTGTGTTTCTGTTAATCTCTTTCTGTTCGCGTTGTTCTTCTTTCCTTCAGTGATTCTGCTTGTTAACAGCAGGTGTTCATGATTAATGCTCAATCAGAACTTAATTATCTCATTAACTTCAACACTTGGGGTGCTTCTCAAATGGAAGGTTGCATCCCACTGAATGGTTATGTCACAAATGTTCCCACCCCAGCAGTCACGGCACAAAAATACAATTAAACTTAGTTTTGGAAAAATACTTTGTATTAAAATCTTTATATTAACTGGCTTTCCATTAATACAATATAGTGAATGTCAGGTCTCCCAGTGGATTACATTATTGTCAGTTTAGTGTTAAGTGATTAATTTACACCAAAACAAAAGATAAAATGTTTGCCTTTACCACCTAAAACATTACTTTTGTCTTACATTTCATAATGGCACGAGCTCAGTGCCGACTCGTTTTCCATCATTTCATTTTTCATAAATTTTAATGTGTGCAAAGGATTGTGGGTGATCGAAGGACGCAAAGGATACACTTGATGCATCCTTCAAAATGAGCTGAATGAAAGATGCTTGGAGGTCTGGTCCTGACTGCATCTCTGACAGGAAGTGAGTTGAAGTCTTGTATTTCAGTTGAATTGGAGCAAATTTCAATAGAAACACATAACTCAATATCTCATTATCTCACAATAACTCAATAACTTAATATCATGAATTCCATCCTATAGGGAAGTAAACTGTACTGTCTTCATGGGTAATGAAATAAAATGTTATTGATTCTCAATACTCAGAATATATATATATATATATATATATTTTTTTTTTTAATAAGCTGCTCTCTCAATAAGGTACTTTAGTTTACATGAGTTTGGTGGATTCCAACATTGGCAGCATTTAGCATTTGTTTATAACATTGACATGAAAGCTTGTTTCCACCATGGAATGAAAAATAAAAAGGATAATTGCGATCACATTGAAATTACTTGTTTAAATCTCACAATTCTGAGAAAAAAAGACAGATTTGAGAGTTATAATCTCCCAATCGTGAGTTGTAAAGTCATAATCCTGAGATAAAAAGTAGAAAAGTAAAAAAAAAAAAAAAAAAAAAATGTGTTTTACACATGCTATCAGTGCCAGTAAAGAAAACAATATAATACAAAATTCTAAACAACGTTTTAAACAGTTTAATGAAAAAAGCTCAATAGTTGGCTAGAGCCCCTATAAGTTTGTATATTTGATAATTATTGAGTTTTGTCACTGAATTACACACATATTCTGTTATCAGGCCCTGATTACAGCCTCCACAGGACCACTTCCAGGCATGTGCATCCACACTCTCTTCAGGTAGAAAGCAACAGCGATTATGCATACTTCAGCAACAATGAACTTCAGAGCATCACGTCGACACTCATCTGCCAAAGACAGTATATATATTTTTTTCCATTCTGTTGGATAGACTGTTTTGTGCTCTTGTTTGTATTGCTTCACTTTTTCATGCAGGTTCCTTTTCACAATCTCCTGAATGCATTTCTCTGTTTCATCAAACATGTCATGATGTGTCCCTCCATTTTCTGCCACGTCGTCTCTATTTTACTGTGCAGATCTTTGAACTGTGGGAAACTAACAGAGTTGTTGTTCAGACATAAGAATCGTTTTCCACAACTCTGTACAAGTTTTTAAAGATCTGGATCACTTTCCTGTATGATTTTATTTTCTTTCTTTAAAGAGCATATTGCAGGTTATTTAATTTAATTTATTTATTTTTCAAGATGAATACATAACCTTGTACGTGTTAGGTTTTTTTTAAGGCTTCCGGTTCCATCGCCCTGAAGTCAATGGGTTTTTTGAATGGGTTTTAGCTAAATCGCCTGAAATAAGGTCTGTGGTTAACAAAGCCTCTAAATATTTTCACGTTTTGATCTATGACATAAAACACGCCAGTTACAACCCGCTTGTGATTTTTAAAACCTTTATTGTGTCTTAAAAACAGCGGTTGCTAACAAATTGCTAAAAGGGACTACTTCCTTTGGTGGGGACTTTAGACGTCATCATGACAAACAGGACATTTGGACAGCATTTCTCATGAAAAAGTGGATAAGTATTCATACACAGTGCAGATCATAATCAGCGAGCATGTTTTTAAATGAAGTTGCTTTTTAAATAAAGTTTGAGGAAGCTTGGTGGTGTGACGTTGATCCACGACCATGGTGTGCTGTAGTCCGTTTATAGCCTACTGTTAGCTTTTTATATCTGACGACTTTATTTAGGCTTCAAAATGTATAAATGTTGTGTTAACTTGTAAAGATTATCTTGATAGACAAAACGTGTAAGTGTCATATCCCTTTATTAAACACAGAGCTTATTTTTGCGATTGTCCAAAAGTCTTTGGGAAAAATGCATAGGCTTTAAATCGAGGGAACCCGTGCGCCACTAACTTCCGGGTTGGCCTACAAAAACACGTCATCCCTGAGGTACTCTATTCAGTAAGAGCAGTCATGAATCTGTTTTTTCAGTAGTTTTTGTATTTCAATTTATATCGTCATGTTAAATTATTGTGATTTTGGAGGTTGCACAAACTCCAGCCTGTCAGGACATCAAGTCCACAGGTTTAGCCTACTAACAAGAAAAAGGACGGTGCTATCTTCCGTGCGGGGTGTGTTTTGTGCAGGTGAAAAGAAGGGACTTAACTTCTGCATTTGCACTTCCTTTGAAAAACGCGGTGGTGTGTATCATTCACTTTAGACCGGAGGATTATCATCATCCCGGCGATATGATGGAGTTCAACATTGTAATATACTGTAAATGATGATATGAATCAACTTATACACGCAATGCTTCTTCAACGTTTTTATGTGAATCAGTTCCAACAAATGATGTAAACACATGCATACAGTCTCACACGTTTCAAAACAGTTTTGAATTATGTGCTGGTAATGTAAGAGCGCAGAGTTTCTGATGACCTTTGGTTATATTGAGAATTAAGTCAGACCGCTCCCTTCAGGTTAAATTTTAACATGTGTTAAACACTCTCTCAAGTATAATGCAGGAAAACCATGTATCAAACCCAAATAAACACAGGAGAGAACACAAATATTTATCATAAAAAAGACACTAAAAAAGACATTACAGTTACATTTGATCTCTTAAATTAACATTATTTTATTTCATTCTAATGAAACAGCCACAAGCTGAATTACTACTCATACAGGTCACTTTATTTGACAAATTAAAATTGTGGGGTAATGCAGGACTGTTTTACTTGGTGAAAACAATCATACTAAAAATAAATTTGAGTGTGTTGAAAGTTGTTAACATTACTGTGTGTTCACTTGGTGGCTGGTATGAGACACTTGTTGCACACTACAGTAAGCTAGATCGATATTAGAATATCATATTAATAAAAGCTGGATGACTGATGTTGCTAAATGGCATGCAATTCATGTTGTATGGTACATTGTATGGTAAATCATACATACTGTGCTATTAAGTTACTTGTGTGCGCATTCCCTCACGGAACATATACTGCACAAGTAATGATATTTCCAAATTGTTGTGGGAAAAAAAAGGGTTCAGTAATTCCACATCTGGATTATACAACGACTCTCTCGCTGTTCTCTGATATAGACACAAACACCTCTTGTATTCCATGAAGTCTCATCCCTGTCTGCTCGAACAAGTAAAAACCTCAAGTTCAACCAGCGAGTTGGGGACATCACAGCGCAGCCATGTCTCTGTAAACACATCAAGCAGGACTCACAATATTCTTGACAAATCCTACAAGTTGTGCGCAATTCCTCTATTTTGTTCCTCGGAGACGGCATATTGCTCATATCATGTACATTAGTGGTGGTTTATTTCCCCAGTTCTGGAGTTGTTGTCGAATTCCTCCTTTCTTTCCTCTTCTCCAAGGTCGCCTCCAATGAATTCACTGTTTCACAGCGTCAGATGTCTCCATCAGTGGCGTCATCTCTGTAGCTCTAAGTGAAAGGTCTCCTTTCTATTACAGTAATGTGTGTTTATATATTGACATACTTTCAGTACACCTGAACACTGTTAATCAGCTGTTCTTTATTTACAACTGCCAACTTTTTCCAGATTTAAAGACCCTCATTTAGCTGTAAATTTCTGCTTATTAGTTTAATCAAATTAGTTTTATAATGAATAAACTTTACATAGTAATCGAACTGAACTGAATCAACACTGAACCGAATTGATCGGCATAATGACTCTGAGATTGTTCAAGTATGGTCAAGTAACCTTCACTGGACTTCTTGAGATGGATTGACCTCTTAGCATATTGTGTGTCTTATCATTATGATGTTTTACTGAATCAGACACATCTTCTGTTTTGCTAGTGTCCCTGTAGCCCTGAATGCAAGAAAAACTGCCTTCCTACGACTAATTCCTATGCTCTGGGCCTCCTTTATGGCACTTGCTCTCTCCTCGTCGGTCACTCTTATCTTCCCTGTAAACTGGGCTAGATCTGATATGTATAAATCAGGAATAATATACAGACTTTTGAAAAGGTCAGAAAAATATTGCTTAGCTTCTCGTCGTGATTCTTCTACTAAACGCCAGTATATTTTCTGCCATTCTGTTTGAGTGAGCCGTTTGTGCTCCCGTTTGTGCTGATTAATTTTCTCATCTAGTTTTGCCTTCTGAATCTCCTGAATGTACTTCTCTGCTTCATCAAACATGTCATTGGTGAAGTGCGATCCTTTATTTTCTGCCACCATCGCCTCTATTTTACCGATCAGATCTTTGAACTGTGGGAAACTGGCAGACTTGTTGTCCAGAAAGAAGAATCGGTTTCCAAAACTGTCCACAAGGTTTTTAAGATCTGGATCACCATTCTGTAGAAACTCTTCAATGGTTTTATTTTCCTCCTCTAACTGATCTTTATGAGTGAAGAGGATCATGGTGTGTTTTTCGATGTGCTCTCCAAACACTTCTTTGAGCTCCTTTATTGTATTTTTCTCCTCCTCAGTGAATCGACCCACTTTAATGATGATAATAAAAGCATGTGGTCCAGGAGAGGATAACGTTATGCATTTCACTATTTCCGTAATAATTTCCTCTTTATCGAGTTTAGTATCGTAAAGTCCAGGTGTGTCAATCACTGAGATCTCTTTACTAAACCTCACTGTAGTTTCTGACTGACACTGTTTTGTCTGAGACTTTGAACTGATGGAGGACTGAAACACGTTTCTGCCGATGATGGTGTTTCCTGTGGCACTTTTCCCACATCCAGTTTTTCCCAGCAGAACCAGCCGGATCTGATCTTTCCTCTCAGGAATCTGTTGCTCATGTAAAACTTCATCTGTTGAACTGTCACCTGAAACTACAACACAACGATTTCACTCATCTCATTAGTGTGATATTATAATTTTACAACATCCTCTCACATTCTCTTTTTTTCTTTTAAGAACATTGTTTAATTTAAGGCATGTAAGGCAGAGTTCCTCAAATACGGTCCTGGAGAGCCACTGTCCTGCAGAGTTCATTTCCATCCTTAATCAAACACACCTGAACAAGCTAATCAAGGTCTTCAGAGTTACAAGAAAATTGCAGGTAAGTGAGTTTGACTAGTGTTTGAGCTAAACCCTGCAGAACAGTGGGCCTCTGGGGCAGGATTTAAGGAACCCTGATGAAAGGCATTAACAGATGCATTAAAGGTGCAATTTGTAACACTCACAAAAATGCAATATAATATACATAACTGTTTTCAGAGGTGTATAAAGACCTTACATAATGAACCTTTATGTTTTTATTACATTAGAATGAGCCATTTCTATCTCATACGCCGCGGGTCCCCTTACATGTTAAGTCGCCATTTTGCGCCGGCATGTTTCTAGAGTAGCCCTAAACGGACAAACTGCTCTACAGAGCACATTTGCCTGACTGGCTACTCTCTGCTTTCTCAGACGATGACATCTGTGTCCTGTGTTGGCCACCGTAGCTTCTCTATATTGCAATTCGCAACTTTACCGCTAGATGCCGCTAAAATTTACACACTGCACCTTTAAATCAGTGGTCCTGGAGCACTCCCAGCCCTGCACATTTTGTGTTTCCCTCACCTAGCACACCTGATTCAATTAGTAGAGACTGCAAGACCTGAAGTGAGTATGTCAGATAAGGGAGAAAAACTAAATGTGCAGTGCTGGGGGTCTTCCAGGACAGGTTTAAAGGCACAATATGTAATTTTCGCCGCTAGAAGTTTCTTAGTCAAAACAAAGGCATAGCTTGATGACGCCGTGAATGAGCGTGGAATCATGGGAGTTGTCATCTTCAGCTCCACACCCAGTGGAAAGGGCAGAAATCATGTTCATGGTTGAGCTAATGTTAAAGATTTATTAACGCTAGTGTGGTATGAAGCAGGGCGGGTCGAGAGTTGTGGGAGCGGGACGAGGCAGCTGTAGCGAATGCTAATGATAGACACCAGCGATGCACACCAATCTCGAGTTCATTATGCTTTTGCTGCAGTCGGCCGCTTGCGCTTTTTTTGTTGTGTATATGGGGTAATGCAGCGCTGTTTTACATGGTTAAAGCAATCATACTAAATACATTTGAGCATTCGCTCTGTGGCTGCTATGAGAGACTTGTTGCACTTTGCAGTAATCTAGATCAATATTAGTAAAACCGGAAATCGAGGGTAGCACAGATATGGCGTCACTGACAGGCGATGCAATGTCCTGGTTGAAATTGCTGAATTCTCTGGATGTAAACATTGTTGGAAATGTTTGGGATAATGTAAGAACACAAGTCAACAAAACATATAACATTGTTCTAGTGGTTTTTGGATATTTTAATCTAAAAATCTTACATATTGTGCCTTTGAAAACCACTATTAAAAAAATATCACTGCTTTACATTTAATGAACAGGTAAGCCTAACACATCATGTATTATTGAAGTAATTTATAATGACAAAAATATAAAATAAACTTACACTTGACACCAGGATCATCCATGCTTGATCTTCTCATTAGTTCCAAGGTAAATTTCCCTCTGTTCTCCATCATCATTCCTTCAATCTTCTGCAGTAGTTCTTGTTTCTGACCATCAGATTTACTCCTGTTATTGAAACAGTGAAACTTTCCTCCACATTCTGTCACCAGCTGCTGGAGATCTGCATGGTTTTGTAAATATTCATCAATGGTCTGCAGTTCATCCAGATCCTCCAAATCATCCTCATGTGTGAACAGAATCATGATATACTTATGAACTTCAGGACCAAATAAACACTTGATAAAATCCAGGATCTCTTCCTCATTTTGCACAGGTTCCTCTAGAGGAACGGTGAGCAGAACTGCACTGAGACCTGCTGAACATAGAGAGACCAGCTGCTCTTTCATCATCTCCAGCTTCTCTTTATTCAGATCTGGATCCAGGAGATCTGGACAATCAATCACATGCACCTGATTCTCTCCCATCTGTGTTTTACCCTCACAAACTTCAGCTTCATTTTTCTTCTTGTGTTTGTGGACTTTAAACCTCTTTTCTCCTAGTATAGTGTTTCCTGATGAACTTTTCCCAGAACCCTTACTGCCCATCAAAACAATCCGGATCACTGTATCATCTGGACTGGAGCTGATCTCTGACATTTCTGAAAGAGACATACAATATGGAGTATAAATGTAAAATAAGGTCAAGTAAAGTGTATTTTACACAAGTTTAGGAGAAGAAGAAAAAAAAAAAAAACATTCATGTGCTACAAACACAGAAGACAAAAACAGTAAATTATTTTCAGTGCACTCAGTTAATTACTTCTCAAAAGTCCTAAAACACGAAGAAATGAAACTATCAAGGTTGCATTTACTTGATTAAGAATCAAATATTTTATTACACATGACAATTATTATTACTGAAATGAAAAGTAACTCGTTTTCAGTTTGATTAGGAGAAAAATTCGGATTAACAACCTTTCATGGTATTAGTGTCACCATGTATAACGCAATATGTCATGAGTGTTTTATGCTGTCTAGAATCAAAAATAAACGCCAGATTCGTAAATTAATCACTTGTTGGTCAAAGAGCAAAAATATCTGAAATGGTTCGCGATTCAGTTCTACGTTTTAAGTTCTCACGTGAATTCGCTGCCGAACAACAGACAGATGTTTGGGTTTAAGTCATACATCGTGACACTATTGAAAAGAAACCATTTTGCACGCGAAATCTCGCTAATTTGACTGAGTTGGCAGCCGTTTTGTAACACATCACCGTATTTAAGACATCAAAGTGACTTTCTGTAATGTCCGTATTAAACGGAACTCAGCTTGTCCAATAAAATGCAATCTTATGTGTCTAAAACACTTTTGTAAACAGACGATCTTACCAAAAGGTGGTTCAGGACCTGTCGCCATCTTCACTGTATCTTACTGCTTACATGAACATGAAAATGCGATTTACATAGTAAAAACAATCACAGTATACATTTGCCTTGGTTTATAATGTCAACATTTGCATAAAACACAGGAAAATATACTCAAAAGTAATTGAGCTGCTGTTCAGACGTCCTTCAGCTTTAGTTTCAATTTTGTTTTGCACCTTTAGCAACTCATAATGTAATACATAATGTAAAAACTGCACATACTGTAATAAGTATTACATTATTATTGTAATAAAATGTTCATAATGTAATAATTTTCTTAAAAGGTAATAAAATCTCGAGCTCATAATGTAATAATTTTTACATTATGAGAAATTTGTTACATTATAAACTCACCAAAAACATGTAACTTTCATAATTGTAATTAGCTTTTAAACAATTAAAAACATAAGTATTCCCTTACAGTACCTTTTTAAAAATCTAAATACATTAAACTACCTGCAAAATGCAACACACACACACACACACACACACACACACACACACAGAAGTCTGTTTAAACTGAACGTTTAAATTATTGACTAATAAACAACATCTGAAGCTCTACTGCCACCTACTGGCTCTATCTACACATTACAGGCCATGAAGTACACTGATTTTGTCCAATACTTTATATATTATTTAATATCAATGAATAAAGTGCATTAAAACAAATTTTTAGATTGAGTAGTTAGGTTTTGTTATCAATTTAATGTTCATCTTTTCATATATTTTAGTGTATTAAGAATTAATCTTTGATATATATATATATATATATATATATATATATATATATATATATATATATTAATATTTAAGCCAGTTATTTATATCTTTTGCTGTAGTGTGTCAGTAGGAAATATCAGTTTACATTTCCAAACATTCCTTTTGCCATTAATTGTAATAACCAGTGAGCAAAAATCAGTGAGATTTTTGCACTTATATAGTGCAACTTTTCTAGAAGAATATTAGTGGAATTAGGGACGCACCAACATTGTAATTCTAGCCGATATCAATAAGTTGAACACATTCATGTTGGTCAAAAACTGATGAATGACAATTTAAAAAGTTTGATGTTTAAAAGTTTAAAAAGGAGATGTTTAACTGGCTGATAACATTCCATCTCCAGAATAATACTTTGAATATGCTGTTTGAAATGTTATTTTTAGATATCAGGTGTATAACCAGTTTTAAGTTCTACATACATGCCATTAAGGAGGTTTGAGTTACATCTGAGTTTCCTGACCAGTATATAACGGATTTCTTGCAGATGTTCAGAAGATGCCCATTGAGGAAAACCATTGAGTTTCTCAAGGTATCTGAGGTTTAAATTAGAATAAGACCATCAATGTACATGAGGTCTCATATAGTTAGAGCTTACTGAAATATGTATTCATCTGTACAGAGAATGAGAGTGAGGCAGAAACTGAAAACCTTACAGAAAGCACAAAAAAATGTGCTGGTCAAATGGTGAAGTTACAGCTGTAATTGCACATATAATAAAAGGAAGTCTATAAACACTGACTAAGACAGCCAAGGAGCATCAGAGATTATTGTATGTGACTATTGTATGAGAACTGAACAATAACATGACCGTTTTCTCCAGAGCTGCTGCTGCTGTATAAATGAAATTAACTAAATTAATAACTGATGATTTTTACAACGTAACTGAATCAACACTGAACTGAATCAAGCTGAACTGAATCAAGCTAAACAATGACACTGTACTCTTCTAGAGCTGCTGTATAGCCAAACACAGTAAAGCTGCTTTGAAACAATCTGTGGTGTTAAAAGCGCTATATAAATAAAGGTGACTTGACAATTCTGCTTACATTTTCTGGAAATTATAACAGAATTGTGTTTTTGGGTAAACTGTCCCTTATAAGTCGGTTTCTCTACCTGTTGCAGTTTTCATCACATGTTCAGTGAGTTCATTTTATACATTTCAAAGCCTCTTTAATGACATCTTTAAAATGTGCCTGTTTCCAAATGGGCGGTTTTGTCAATCTTTTCTAAGTTTTAATTGGCTCACCTGCTTGCCATTTCAATATGTCAAAACAGTAATGATGCTGTATGCTTTCTGAAAGATTACACAGTTGTGCAAGATTTATTGACCATGTTTTTAAGTTTCCCCTTAAAATGGCATCCCATGGTATTACATGGTTAAAACTGGAAGAATTCGATGTTTATGTTGTTATTTTAAGTAATTATTAAAGTACTTCTAAAACACTTTGGTCCCTGTAATGTTGCAAGTTCTGTTGTGTATTGTATTGAGGATCCGGTCCTCTTTAATCACCTCAGTCTTGGTAATACACAGTGTTTTCAGGTTTGTGTGTTGTGTATGGTCATGTACCTGTAAAACACATTGGTCCCATAATCCAGAGAAATGACATATTTTGTGTATTTAAAATAAGTGTCCTCATAAATCAGGTTGGACCCAAAAAAAGCAAAAAAAAAAAAAAAAAAAAAAAAAAAAAAAACCACAATTATCTCATAGGTGGGAACATTTTAGGATGGGCGGGAATGTCCTTGTGCACCAGCAAAATATCATATTGTCATATTTTAAGTTCTGCTGTGTGCAAATAAAATTCTAAGCCAGATTTGTGTCTGCAGATTAAAACATAATTTTTTATTATTTTATCATCACTGTAAGACATCAGGAAAGGTGCGTCCCCTTATAACACCACCCAACTTTTCTGGCCGTCAAAGTCCTTCTATACCACAAAAACCAGTGTGTGTGTGTGTGTGTGTGTGTGTGTGTGTGTGTGTGTGAGTGAGTGAGTGAGTGAGTATATATTGAGTCAGCTATATATTTTTTAAAACGTATTAAACTTGTGCCAATATTAATGTATCTCACGACTTTATATCCTGCATTGAAGCATATATTGGGAGTCTAAGTGGCCGTATAAGCTACAAACAAGTATAAATGAATTTTTTTGTAGATAATACAACAGCAACTTGGAAAACAGACAAAACAGAAAAGGTAAGAAACAACATCTGAGAAAAGAGCAAATTAATTTAATAGCTGCAGACCCATAGTGGAACTAACTTTACCCCGCGTCACATGATTTCCGATTCTTGTGAAAATGGCTTAAAATATTCTGTCTGACCCCCAGCGTGAGTTTTTTTAAGGCGACCGTTATTTAGAACGTACCACTTTATTGTTTCCATGGTGACGCGTCATTGCTTGTCACTTAACACACCACAGCGCTGTATGACTGATGATCTGCTTTTATTTAATTTTTCCTTTTTTATTAAAAATATTCACAAATTTGTTAACTATAGCATGAAATATTCGATATTCCGATCGTCAAATATGTGCAAGTGGATGTGTTTTGCTGTTTAAACACCTTTATAGCGATCGCGTTAGTTGAGCTGCATGCGCAATGGGCGCCATGTTAGTTTGCGCCGCACAGAGAATCGGATCTGTTGGATTTACAACACGTGAATTCATCCACTTCTCCCGAAATACATGAAAGTAAGTGAGCCATTCAACTGGGGAAGAATAGAGTAAACTTTAAAGTTACTTTCACAATGTGTAACTGATATGAATACGTGTCGTCTAATTATGGAAAGCTTTCCGCTTCTATAGACATCATTGTGTATTTTACAAACTCTAAATGTATTGTTTTGTTAGTACTCATGTGTATTTAAATGTCTGAAACCTGAAATAAACATTATTTGGTTGAAAACACTGCATAAATTATATATATAAAAGTGCTGCTCGCGTCCGTCTCTGGTTTAGCGCCAAAGCGCGCAAGCACATTTGAATTTGGCAGTTGATCACGTGATGCGCTGAACGTTCTAATTACACCGGTGTGATCGTACGCGTCAAAGGGTTAATTGGGAAAGAGCTCTGAGATTAAAGGATTAGTTCACTTTCAAATGAAAATTAGCCCTTCAGCCCGTTACTCACTCTCAAGCCTTGTATATGACTTTATTCTTTCTGATGAACACACTCAGAGATATAATAATAAATATCCTGACACATCCGAGCTGGCGGTGAACAGGACCAACGAGTATGAAGCTGAAGAAAGTGCTTCCATCCACATCCATCCGTCATAAACGTGTACACCACATGGCTCCGGGGGGTTAATAAAGTCCTTCTGAAGTGAAGCGATGCGTTTGTGTAAAAATTATCCATATTTAACAAGTTATGAAGTAAAATATCTACCTTCCGCCACACTGCCTTCCGTAATCATTGTAAGAAGAAAGTGTTAAACTCTTGCAGTACAAAACGCTTACGCTACACGCCTTCCCTATTCAACTTACGGAAAAAGTGTAACTGGTGCGTCACAGATTAATTATCAAACACACCATTACATTCTAAATAATGTCGACAATAATGTTAACTCCTCTGATATGTTGAATATTCAAGTTAGGGTTAGGGTTGTAAAAATAAATCCCACCGCATCAAACGTTAAATAGGGCTTTGCAACAAATGCAAAAATGTCAAAGGATTATGATCCGAGTACACCAACACCTCTGTGCCTCCTCCCACATAGACATCAAAATGCTGGAGTGCCCAGATTATAGCCAAAGCCTCTTTCTCAATCACAGAATAATTTCTCTGTATTTCGCGGAAATAAACATACAGGATAATCCATTCCGTCTCGATCTGATTGTAACAAAACTGCCCCGGCTCCTACCTGACTTGCGTCAACCTGAATTTTAAAAGACTAATGAAACTTGGGTGCCTCAAGGACTGGGGCTGTCGACAATAACAATTTTACATTGTCAAAAGCCCTCTGACAGTCCATTCAAACTTCACCGAACCTTTCAACATATCTGTCAACGGAGTGGAAAAATTGAAACAAAACCCCAATAGAAAAGCATCAGCTCTTTTTTGGTCGATGGAGGAAGAAAACCTTCAATAGCTGAAACTTTACCTTGGAGAGGATGTATAACCTTCACATTTAGGGTGTACTCACACTAGGCACGGTTGCCTTGAACTGAGCCCGAGCGCGATTGTCAAACTTAAATTTAGATTCAGGTTATGATGAATAATTAAGATATTTTAAATGCATGTCTAATTCATGTAATTAGTTTATATAACTCAATGCATTTGAATCATTTTTCATTTTCGATTTTACAAACAAAAAAATGTGCATTTGCATTTGTTATCTTACTTTCTCACATTTGCTAATTCTGTTCACACTTTCACAGTCTATCATTCAATGTTTACATAGTTTTGATTTAAATTGAATGCCTAATCAAAGAGAATATATTGAGGATTTGACCCATAAGTTTACTGGTTCAAAAAAGTCAAGTCAGCACTTTAATAATTATATACAGCTGGAAAATTAACATTTATTTTTATATTATAAAAACACTTTTTATTAATATTGTTTATATTATTATTATTATTATTTTAACATTATACAATGTAGATAAAAGTACATTCATATAATTTCTGTGTAGTGTTGAACCCTATATGTACACTCAGGGAAATATTAGATTGAATGACTTGGGAGCCTTCTTTTTATTTATCACAGTTTATTGGCTTTGTATTCTTCCTTTTTTTCACAGTAAGCTATAGACTCTGTTTATAGAAAACAATTACTCAAACAGAATATCAATCATCTTATGAGCATAACATTATAACAAAAATCTAGACACAACAGTTTACTATGTTAAATTTGATCGTGGAGCCCGTTGAGCTGTTTGATCACAAACATTCAGTCCTGAGTAGGAACATCTGAGAATATTCCCTCATAAACTTCATGAAACTTTAATGAACATTTAGAGATTGCAGTGATGCTCTATGAACATTATTTTGCAGAACATTGAGGAAACTTCACCAAAGCGAGCACAAATGTAATTGTCAGCCATTGCTGTTACTGTTAATAATGATAACAAGAATAATTTATATTTTATAGCACATACTTATACACACTCAAAAAAAAAAAGAAAAAAAAAAAGACATTGACAAGACTTCACAAGTAATAAAAAGTCTAATATCAATTGGAAGACTATTCCAAAAGAAATGCAGATTTCACTGCAAAAGCTCTAGCATCTTTCGTTTTATATCTTGGAACATTCCAGATACTGGTCTCTCTGTGTTAATGTTAACCCCCTTTTGCCCAGTAACCATTTAACATTACTCATGTGAGCATTATTTAATTTGTTCTACCTGTATGCATTAGTAATCATTTAAATAGTAATACATAAAAGCTAGGATAATAAACTTTACATTTGTTAAATGTATCATAGCTATACTACTCATAGCTGTAGGTTTTAAATAGCAAATAGGTTTGGCAACATCTCATCAACAATAACTATTCTGACAGAGTGTTGTTCTCAAAGATTTAAAACGGATACAAACACTGATTTTAATTTTTCTGGACAAATATTGTCAGTTGAGAACAGATTTCATTGATTACATTATAGTGAGGCTCTTGTGAAGATCCATCAACTGATGGGTACTGGTCTGGATGAAAACCATCCACCAATGCTGTTTAGATTGACTCTAAACAGAGTCTCTTCACTGTCTAGTCTGTAATCAAAAGAGAAAATAATCAGTGTTGGCTAAGTTGAATATTAGTTACTATTTTTCAATTACTTTTTTGATAAAATATTACTCTATCATTACATTTCCTTAATCATATTAGTTATCATGTTAGTGTGACATGACAAAAAAGATGTTTACTCACCTCAGGTTACAGTTTGAGTCTTTGAGCACTTTACTGAGCTGCTTCTTTGAGTTTCCTATTTTATTCTTACTCAGATCAAGTTCTTTTAAACAATGCAATGCTTTTGTCTTAGTCAAAGCGTGAGCCAAACAAGCAACATCTGTAATGCCACAGTCTTTTAGGCTGGAAAGAGACAGAGGAAGAGACTTTCACTTTAACCTTTCAACCAAAGTTTAAAGTTTCAACCATATTTTCATTTGTCAAGCAAAAATTCAATGAGTCTGGTCTGATAAAAACAAGCCCAAAATAAGCTACCCCTGTTTTTTTGTTCATTTGAACAAAATGCATTTCATATACAAATGTTTTCTCAAAAGCATTTTATTATCAAAAACACACTCCTAAGGTTCCTCAAATATAATGAGAACTCTTCAAATGACATTAAGTATTTTGTCCACTGTCATTTAGGGTACATTTACATGACAACAATGTGCTGAAACTGTTTTTTCCTTTGCATTTCACGTACAGATGACAAAGAAATCCACTCGTTTACATGGATTTGCAAAAATGACTAAAACACTGATATGCATGCCAGTATTTGGCAATGTCACTTTGTAAAGAAACACTATGTGCCTATAGCCTGAACACGTAATACGCATGCACATGATGCCAGTGTTTGCATAAATTGTGTTTTTGTACTTTACACAGAGATGATAACAGAATCGTTTTTAAAAAGTTAACATTCTTAGACCCCCAAAGTGCATTGTCGTGTATATCAACAGGCAAAATGCATAAAATGATTTAAGTTCTTAGTTAATGAAATGAAAATGAAATGAAATTGTGTTGTGTGAATGGCCACTTAGTTGGAGAGTTTAACTTCAACTCCAATTAAACACCTGAAGCAGTTAATCAAGGCAGGTGTGTTGGAACAAGTTAGAGCTAAACTCTGCTCTGTTGTAGACAAATGCTTCTCACCTCAATCTCTCCAGTTTACAGTCTGAATCCTTCAGTATGTCACATAAATGCTTCATTCCTTTGTGTTTTATTTTATTCCCACTCAGCTCCAGCTCTCTCAGGTGTGATGAGTTTGATTTCAGAGCTGAAGTCAGAGCAGAACAACCTTCATCTGTCATATCACAGGATTTTAACCTACATTGGGAGAAAGGAAAAAACTAACTTTTTATTCTATACAGGTAAAAAAAGATGTAATGTGTGCTCATGCTCTTTACAACATATTAAGCATGAAGCCCTGAGATATTAAGTATAAAATTTGTTCTTCACTCCTACTGTATATCAGGGTCTTAAAATGTCAGGTTTTCTTCTATGTGAACGTTCTTCACCTCAGTCTCTCCAGTTTGCAGTGTGAATCCTTCAGTACGTCACATAAGTGATTCACTCCTGTGTTTTTTAGTTCATTTCCACTGAGGCTCAGCTCTCTCAGGTGTGAAAGGTTTGAACACAGTCCTAGAGTCAGGATGAGACACTGTTTCTCTGTAATACTGCATCTACATAAACTGAAGATACAAAGACAAAAGATGAAAGAAAGAATGGGCCAGAGCCATGTTAAGTTAATGTGTATGTTAAATGTATAATGAGAAATTCCATCAAGTACAATAATAAAACGGCAAAAATATGGAAACTTAATTATGTAATTATTTAATGAAACATAATTATATAATTATAATCCCAAGTGGGGACGGGACCCAGTGTGAGGTACGGGATTGGCCCCCTCAATTGCGGGCCCAGTGCGACCCAAGGAGCTTGAAGGATGGCCCCGACTAGGATTTGAGGATTGGATGAAGCCATCCTCTATCCAAAGGATAATGCATTATTCATGCAGGTAAAAAAAAAAAAAATCTGGTACTTTAATCACAGTTTAGTTGAGAGTTTAGTTTATCATCACTAAATTTCAAAATTAGATGTAGACATTAGCGCTAGAAAAACCATGTAATTCTATCAAAATAATCTAGCAGTATAAATGTTATAGTTTAAAGTCTGCTGTCACTTCTATCACAATACATAGTAGTAGAAAATGTCATCTGATTACAGAATATGAAGGTTTTTTTATAGTCACAATGTTTCAAATGATTAATGTTTAATGCTCATTCTACTGGCATACATACTGAATCATCACACCATTAACTAATAGCATAATAAAATTAATCACACTGTAACTGCTTTACAGTATAATGTTACTAACTCTAGTTTCTCCAGGTTGCATTGTTTGTCCCTCAGTAAATCACAGAGGTTTTTCACTCCAGATTCTCCTAGGTGGTTCTCACTGAGGTCCAGTTCTCTCAGGTGTGATGGGTTTGATTTCAGAGCTGA
Source organism: Ctenopharyngodon idella (assembly GCF_019924925.1). Lineage (NCBI taxonomy): Eukaryota > Metazoa > Chordata > Actinopteri > Cypriniformes > Xenocyprididae > Ctenopharyngodon > Ctenopharyngodon idella. The sequence goes on along the minus strand of NC_067222.1, from coordinate 11,171,056 downwards.
AGTCACTGCAGAACAACCTTCATCTGTCATATCAGAGTGTCTGAACCTACATGGAGAGAAATAAAAAAAAAAAAGGTATTTCTTCAATCAAATACTAAAACACTCTGTTTCTTGTTTGTGAATGTTCCTCACCTCAGTCTCTCCAGTTTACATTGTGAGTCATAAAGTATGTCACATAAGTGCTTCACTCCTGTGTTTTTTAGTTCATTCTCGCTGAGGTCCAGCTCTCTCATGTGTAATGGGTTTGATTTCAGAGCTGAAGTAAGGATGAGACACTGTTTCTCTGTAATACTGCATCCACACAAACTGAAGACAGAAAGAGAAAAAGTCTTAAAATGTGTCCACACTCTCAGAAAAAGGTACAGTAGAGGTACAATTTTGTTCTTTTGGTCCTTAGTGTACAATTATACAATAGTTTTCCACTACCTAGAGGTACAAAAATGTACCCTTAATGCTACCACCCCACTGATGGCCACTTGTACCTTAAAAGATACAATTTTGTACTTTTTTGGATAGTGCAAATGCACTGATTGCCTGAATGTATGGATATGGTGACATAACTTAGCTAGTCACTGAGTCCATTAATGGATAGAAGAAATGTGCATCGACAGTATATTTGTTTTCAGAAGCCGTGTGACTTTTGAGCACATTATCATTGTGTGTTTGTGAAACAAGTCAGGAGTTAAGCTGTCAACATGTCAGGGTTGAGATTCAGGTTGTGTGTGCCACTTTGTTCCTGCTATATGTTACCATAGATATATTTACAGTGGTGTGAATAAGTGCTTGCCCTCTTCCTGATTTTTTTTATTTTTTTGCATGTTTGTCACACTTTCAGATCATCAGACAAATTTAAATACGAATCAAAGATAACACAAGTAAACACAACATGCAGTTTTTAAATGAAGGTTTTTATTATGAAGGGAAAACAAAATCCAAACCCACATGGCCCTGTGTGAAAAAGGGCCATTTTTTCACACAGGGCCATGTGGGTTTGGATTTTGTTTTCCCTTCATAATAAAAACCTTCATTTAAAAACTGCATGTTGTGTTTACTTGTGTTATCTTTCATTCGTATTTAAATTTGTTAGATGATCTGAAACATTAAAGTGTGACAAACATGCAAAAGAATAAAAAATCAGGAAGGGGGCAAGCACTTTTTCACACCACTGTATATTACTCTCACCTGATGTGTGTGATGCGCATGGGACAGGTTTACTTTAGTCAGTCCTCAAGGGGGCTGCCTGTCAGCATTATCTTCTCAAGGGATGAGGGTCGAGCCCCTGCACCTATGGTTAGGGTCCCACTGCTGCCAAGGCAGTGTGGTGACTTCAGTCATGGGGCTTGCTGGTTGAGCTAGTGGAGGCAGGGTTTGAGATGGATAATTCCCTCTCTCTAGCACTCTCTGCTGACTCAGAGGACCTCTCTCTGTATCCTGAAACTCGCTCTGCAAATTCTTTGGAGCAGAACGAGGAAAACATGCTTTCTGCATCCGATTCTGAGGTTGGATGCATGTAAGCATTGAGCTGCTTTGGCAGAGCATCTTCCTCAGTCTGCCACTTTTGAGGAGCCGCTTGAAGTTGTCATTCATGCTGTGGCCAAAATAAATCTAGAGAGTGCCAGATGGTAGACAAGTGATAGTGAACTCAAATCTAGATGATTGCTTCCTCACAACCACATGAACACCACCATCTGTCATTCTTCCTGATCTCCACACTCAAGGTCATAGAAAAATCTGTACTCTGCTCATTTGCATATGCAGGCATTATCAACATACTCTACAGTGGTCTGTATGCATGATCAGAGCAACAGAGCAACAAGAGGGCTCTCTCCCCTTCATCAGCATCCTAGTGAAGGAAACCTGCCTTACACACTATGCTCTGCCAGGAGCTTCCACCAGCCGTGATCATCTAGTGCCCAGCTCTAGGAAAGAGAGAAGAAGACGCAAAAAAAGGAGGCACATAAGGCCCTCAAGAAGTAGGCTGCCCAAGAGTAGGGAAGTTACTTTTATTCTGCCATCCTTGGTGATTCAGGAGTTAGAGGCACCCAACAGGCCATTTGACCAATCTTTAATCATAAGAGAATCTTCCCTTTGGTTTGTTAGAGCATTCCCTGCCAGTTACATCTTCAGGGCCTTGAGCAGACTGAAATTATTGAGAAAGTGACTTCTGCCTACCATCTCTCAGTGAGGTCTGAATACTAAAAAGTTCAGTTTGCTTCCCATCCACCTAGTTTCTGAGGTGATGTGGCAAAGAATATACACCAGTTAGTAGAAGAAAATTGTTCTCTGGGAACATTTACCCCTCCCAGAGACAGACAGAGAGAGGCAGGTTTCTACAGTCTGTACTTCATTATACCAAAAAGGATGGGGGTTGTGTCTGATTTAAGATCTGAGAGGCTTGAACTGAACTCTTTGCACATACAGGTTCAAGATCTCCTATGAAAAATCTTCTCACTCAAGTTAGGGGGGATATATTTTTAATCTCCAGCAAGAGATATGGAAGATTTGGATTTGGCCCATGAGGGGTCATAGATTCTGGTCTTTTGGCCAAAGTCACAGAGACAGTCCTTAGTGCTAGAACTCCTTCTACTAGGAGGTTGTGTGACCTGAAATGCCTGATTGTAACGGTGTAGAGAGAATGAGGTGAATCCAACTTATAGCACCAACATAATGATCCAGCATTGAGTTCCACTTCAATAGGAACTTTCAGGTTAAGTATGTAACCTGGTTTCTCGAGAGAGGAATGATATGCTGCATCACATTGCTACACCCTGGCTATGCCTGTGCATTTTCTTCAGACAAATTGAATCAGTCGACTCACAGTTCTGTCATCTATTTATGGACTCTGTGACACTACGCTACATCATGATGTCCATATGTTCAGACAATCAGAGACTCGTTTGGCTCATTTAGGCATGTGCTTCAGACACTGGCTCATGCGGAAGTGTTCCCATAGCATCAACACCAAGACGCAGTATCTCATTCCTCTCTCACGAAACTGAGTAACATCCGTAACCTGAGTTGTTTGTTCTGGAGGCAACCGTGTCTTCCCTTTCATTTTCTGTTTTACTATTTTATGTCTCTTTTATACTACAGCAGCAGATATTAATCTCATACCATTTCTGCAGAACAGCAGGTACACATTATGTAACATGTTTTAAAATAAACATAAACATAACATAAAATGAACATATTACTAACACTAGTATTTCCAGCTTGAATTTGGGGTTCCTCAGCAAAACACCAAGGTTTTCAAATCCTAGTTGATTTGCACTCAGGTTCAGCTCTCTCAGGTGTGATGGGTTTGAATTCAGAGCGGAAGTCACAGCAGAACATCCTTCAGATGTCATGCCACAGTATCTCAACCTACATTTACAAAGAGAGTCGAAAATAAGATAGGTGACTTCATTACAAAAAAAAAAGAGAAAGGAAAATAGATTTTTTTTTTCACCATATCATAATAAAGCACAAATAATGTGAAGAAGTTTTAACATATTTAATGTAAACTCATGAAGGTGAGTTCCTCACCTTAATCTCTCTAGTTTACAGTGTGAATCCTTCAGTACATCACATAAAATATTCACTCCTTTATTTTGTAGTTTATTCTCACTGAGATCCAGCTCTCTCAGGTATGATAGGTTTGATTTCAGAGCTGAAGTAAGGATGAGACACTGTTTCTCTGTAATACTGCATCCACACAGACTGAAGACAGAAAGAGAAAGGACAATGATTCGGATCACTGAATCACACTCAGCCTAAATTCAGCATTACCAAATATTTGTAAAATTATATAGATGTCTTGTTTGGCTAAATGGTTTGATGTCACTCCTTTCCACAGGGCTCTTGGTTGAAACCTGTTTAATTTTATTACATAATTTTCTTGTGGCTCTAATTCAAGCAAATGAGAAAATATTATTATTAACTACTTGTCAGTGTTCTGTGTATGTTTCCCCTGTGTCACATGTTCTTTTGTTCAGTTTTCCCGCCACTTGTTTGTTTCCTTGGTTACCCTGATTTGAGTTTATTAGTCCCAGCTGTCCCTTGTTAATTAGCCTTGTTTGCCCCTTTGTCTGAGATGTATATATTCCCTGTGTTCTCCTTCAGTCTTTGTCGGTTGTCGTCAATGTATCTCGTCCATGTTGTGCCATGTATGTTGATCTCCTGTGTTTGCTGATTAAAGTCCTTTTGATTGGAGCTCCATCGTCACTGTGTGTTTCCCACAACCATGCACCGTGACACTACTACAGTAATATTACTTTTAAAAGTAATATTTTAAACTATGTAAAATACTCACATCAGTGTGTTGAGTTTACAGTGTTTATCCTGCAGTAGAGCAGCAATCTGATTCACTCGTGTGTCTCCTAGTTCATGTTCACTCAGATTCAGCTCTCTCAGGAGTAACGGGTCTTTGCCCACAATTCCTCTCACATACTCACAGGCTTCATCTGCAACAGGGCACAAAAACCTGCAAAAGGGGAGTTGAAGCAGGAATCAATTCAGCTTTCAAATAAACTAAAAGATAGAAAATATTGCTTAAAACTTATATTGAAATCACTCACCTCAGTGTCTTGAGTTGACAGTTTGGATCCTGTAGTAAATCATTGAGCTCCTTCACTCCTGATTGTCCAGGATCATTTCCTCTGAGATCCAGCTCTATCAGGTGTGAAGGATTTAATCTCAGAGATGAAGCCAGAGCTTTATAACCTTCCTCTGTAACACTGCAGTTGGAAAGTCTACAGAAAATTTAAATTGGATTGAAATGAATAAACAACTGCACAATAGTGCAGTCATTTATTTAATAACAATAAATTATGCATAATTCAAGTAACTAACCCAAAACCTAACCCTAACTGTGACTTTATAGTAAGTACATGTAGTTAATTAATACTACTCAGTACTTAAGTAATTACAATGCAACTATAGTACTGTAAATTAAAGTGTAACCGAGAACATGAATTAATAGTAATGGCTCAAGCCTCTGTTACTAAGCTTTGCTTTGCGTTGTGACTGCATTACTACAAGTACCCCAGGTGTCCATTATTTTCTAATAATTCAAGGGTCTGTCATCACTTATTCCTTAATCTTTTTATCTAAAATGATGAGAGAATATATTATGTATTTAAATTTTTATATCATATATAAAGATAAAAATATAAATTTACATCATAACGTACTTGATGCAAATATTAAGTAATTACTGATAGCTATTGTGTTTACCCATTGTATAGTTTAGGTTTTTTAAAACTTTAAACATGCAATAATAAATTAATACAGTACTCACATCAGTGTGTTGAGTTTACAGTGTTTATCCTGCAGTAGAGCAGCAAGCTTCTTCACATTTGAGTCTCCTAGTTCACGTTCACTCAGATTCAGCTCTCTCAGGAGTAATGGGTTGTTTCCCACAATTCCAGTCACATACTGACAGGCTTCATCTGCAACAGGACCCAAAAACCTGGAGACAGGAGAAGCACTACATTAATTCCATCAAAAATATAGTAAAAGTAATATTGTGAAATATTATTACAAATTAAAAGAACAGTTTTCTATTTTAATATATTTTAACATGTAATTTATTCCTGTGAAGGCAAAGCTCAATTTTCAGCATCATTACTCCAGTCTTCAGTGTAACATGATCCTTCAGAAATCATTCTAATCAGCTGATTTGGTTCTCAGATAGCATTTCATGTTATTATTATCATTGTTGAAAAAAGTTGTGGAAATAATAATATCATTCAAACATTTGTCATCCAGCACCAAGTCTCCTTCATTGCCATTGGCTCTGCCCAGCTCCAAGTCTCCGTCATTGTGGATGGTTGCACCCAGCCTCTCTCTCCCTTCTCCTTTGCCAAAGCCATCCATCTCATCAGCTTTGTCCATGCTGTCTTCCTTTAGCCTCTTGGATACCCTCCAGTGGTTCCACCCAGCTGCATGGATCCATCAGGGGCTTCCCAGTCATCTGCTCCACCTCAAGCCCCCATTCCCGGACTCCCTAGCCCTCCGACCATCGGCTCCACCATGGCTTAATGGTCACTTGGTTTCACCATTTCCTGTCATCTCTCAGGCTCCACCAGGCTTCACCTTGGCCCATTGTTACTTTGGCTCTGCTTCAAACTTCTGAGTCATCAGTTACACCTTGACCCTCCACCCCTCTTGCTCTACCGGGTTCCCCTTCTCTCTGGTTCCACTCATCTCCTCACTCCAACTATCTCCATCACAGTCTGCCAAGCCAACACTACCTTGGTCACAGTCTGCCTTGGTCATCCCAGCCTGCAGGCCTTCGAAGTCACCATGGCTCTACATCTCCACTGCTCCTCAAGGGTCCCCCTCTGGTCACAACTCCACCTCACTCATTCGGGATCAAAACTCTAGCCTGGCTCTTCCCTCCATCAGCTCCACTCTGGGTCATCCTCTGGCTCCTCCCTGGTCGTCTTTTCCTTTGTGTCCCTCTACTAGCTCCTCTTCCACTTCCAGAGCCCCTTCCCTTCATCCTCATTTTGACTCTAGTTTGCAGCATCAGTGTACGTTTTTCTTTGTTCTGTTGTTACTTATATTGCTCTGTGTATTTACACCCTTGATTGTCTTCTATTCATTGTTTGTTATCTAGGGCACTATGTTGCTCATAATTTTTTTATTTATTTTTCTATTCTTAACATTATTAACAATAACAATTAAACAGTGAATGAAAATCAACATTCTTGAAAACTGACATTGCTACTTTCAGCTAAAGTTTTAAATCTATTGCACTTTATTATTTTGAGAACACTCACCTCAGTGTCTTGAGTTGACAGTTTGGATCCTGTAGTAAATCATTGAGCTCCTTTACTCCTGATTGTCCTGGATCATTTCCTGTGAGATCCAGCTCTATCAAGTGTGAAGGATTTGATCTCAGAGATGAAGCCAGAGCTTTATAACCTTCTTCTGTAACACTGCAGTTGGAAAGTCTACAGAAAATTTAAATTGGATTGAAATGAATAAATAACTGCACAATAGCTTAACATAAGTTCAGGTAAGAGTTCTATTCTGGCAAAAATCCATTCTCGGAGCTTACTTTTGACAGCATTCACAGAATATTTTCAGCATTGCATGTTGCAGATGCTGGAAGACTGCAAAGGGGTTGTGCTGACATATTAGTTTATGGTGAGGACATGCATCACAACGTGAGACTGCATCGGATTCTGAAAGATACAGGCTTGACTTTGAATGAGAAATGTGTGTTTGCAATGGAGAGTATTAGGTTTCTGGGACAACTTATCATTGCAGATGGTGTTGCACTATATCCAAACAAAGTCAGGGCAGTCTTGGAGATGCCCAAACCTACTGGGGTGGATGGAATGTGAAGAGTAATGGAATGGCCAATTATCTGAGCAAGTTTTTTTCCAACCTTGCATCCTACACCCATCCACTCAAATATCTGTTCAGAGAGAAAAATGAATGGTGCTGGGGAACACCACAAAACGGCTTTTCAGAAATTAGAATTAGATCACAGCAAGTGTTGGCATCATTCTCCCCTACAACAGAGGCACATGTTTCTGCTGATGCCACTTCCTTTGAACTGTGGGGCATTTTGAGTCAAAGCAGAGGCAGAATATGGAAACCAATTGTGTTATCTCTCTGGATCTGTCAAGCAAGGTTGAATGTGATAATAAAGAATCAGAAGGCTAACCCCATCTTTGCTAAGATCATATAATACAGCAATACTCAGTGGCCTAAGAAACATATTCTTCTACCAGAGCTGGGGCCAGACTGGCCTGAAAGAGAAAATCTTACTATGGTTGGAGAGCTGCTCCTAAGGGGCCAAAAGATCATGATTCCCCACTGGATGAGATAGGAATTTCCAAAGCTTACACAAAAGGCCATTGTCAGGGCTCTGTTAAGTGTGTCAGTCTGTTCGGTGGCTAAGATTGTGCACATACATAAGCTTGTGGAAATACGTAGCACAAGCTCACAGTATAGGGCAGAACACAGAGAGCCCTTGTTGCCCAGTCCAGCACCAGAGAGACCATGGGTAGGCCCAGATCTATTTTTTTCTGGAAGAAGACTCACACACAGACAACACAGTCATTGCGGCTCGGAATGAGGCATTCAGCCAACATAGAATCCCAGAGAATTCTATGTCTGACAATGGGCCACAGTATAGTTGTGCACTCTTTAAGAACTTAGTCAGTGAATACAGGTTTACACACATCACCAGTCTGAAATACGCACATCTAAATGGAGAGGGTGTGCTGTAGATACAGCTAAAGGACTCTGGAAGGGAGGAGATGGGAAAATAAAGTATAAAGTCACATCTGTGGAATGAGGTTACTCTCCAGCACAGCTCCTTATGGAAAGACAAATGTGCACTATTATACCACAGCTTCCAACATCCCTGTGTACCTTGCTGGCCAAACATCAAAGGACTGAGAAAAAGAGTGCAAAGGAAAAACCACAACACCAATACAATCTAAAGCATAGAGCAGATTCTACCTGACCTAAAAAGCCTCTGAATCCATCTAAAAATCTCTATGAACGACAGCATATTAAAACACAGATAAATCAACTCATCAGCTTACAGGTGTAAGTCTCCTCAGCTTTCATTGTCAATTGCGCTCCCTCTCAAGTTGGCCACCCGCGTCTTTGAATGAGGGGGCAGGGCAAACAATATTTTGAATTTGGACTGCAGTACCTGCTCAACCACTGGGTGTCATTCCTACATAGAGCCCCTTTAAGTGTAGCTGTACTTCAGTATCTTACTTACTTCAGTATCCTCAGCTTACATACAGGATTCTTCAGTCCCTCACAGATCTCTTTGACTCCTGAGTCCAGCAGATGGCTGTTGTTCAGGTTCAGCTCTTTCAGGATAGTTTTGGAGGAGAGAACAGTAGCTAGAACTGAACAGCTTTTCTCAGTCAGCTCACAATTATTCAGTCTAAACACAAAAACACCATTACTTATTAATCATCAGATCAACAGCTCTTCATATCTGCTCACACATGTGACCTAAAGTCTTTCATAATGAATAAACAGAGATGTTATGTATAAAATCATGTTAACTGACTTCATTTTCTCCAGTTTGCTATGTGAGTCCATCAAAAGAGCAGAGAGCTTCTCTCCATCCAAATCTCCCAATTTATCTTCACTCAGATCCAGTTCTGTCAGTAATAACGGACTTTTACCTAGAACTTTAGTGAGATAGTCACACGCTTTCTGTGCAGCATGACTTTTCAAAAACCTACAGGAAGTAGAAATTGTATTCTGCATAATTATTCAAATTAACAATGTAATTATGTTTTGACATGAAACATCTTGGAAATTAAATTCAGTTGTGCGATTTTGTTGATCTTTTAATTGAAATTAAGTGAACTCCTTTTCCTCTTGTTCCAATTCCACACCATTGAACCATTTGACCCATTTATCTAGTTTCATACACTGGACTTCATGTCTGTCAATGAGTTTTACAAATGTGAATGTTTAATCACCTGATAGTCTTCAATTGATTATGTCCATCCTGTAGTAAATCACTGATCTCCTTCACTCCTGATCGTCCAGGATAATTTCCTGTGAGATCCAGCTCTCTCAGGTGTGAAGGGTTTGATCTCAGAGCTGAAGCCAGAGCTTTATAACCTTCTTCTGTGATACTGCAGTTTGAAAGTCTAGAGAAAAGTTTGAAATTGAAAATTTATTACACAACAGTACTGAAAAACATTTTTCTCTTTGTTTTCTGATAAGTGAAAATAGATATATCTTTCCCACTTCTTTAGTATTCTAGAATAATCTAACTTTACACAAAATAAAATGTATTTTGACAGTTAAAAATGGTTCATTTAAATCACTCACTTGAGTTTCTCCAATGTGCAGTTTGTATTTTCTAATGCATTCTGGAGTTTCTTCACTCCTGAATCCTGCAGATTATTGTTGCTGACGTCAAGCTCTTTCAGACTGGAGTTTGATCTCAGGACTGTTGCAAGAGCTGAACAGCTTTCATCTGTTAGGCCACAATCACACAGCCTAAAATGATGAACAGGAGAGGAATAATTTACAAAGTACTTTATGCAATTCAGTGATTGCTAAAGTTTATTTTGTTTGGGTCACCTGATTTCTTTAAGATATTTTCTTTAAGATTCTTTAAGCAATACTCACATCAGTGTGTTGAGTTGACAGTGTTTATCCTGCAGTAGAGCAGCAAACTGATTCACTCCTATGTCTCTTATTTCACATTCACTCAGATTCAGCTCTCTCAGAAGTAACGGGTTTTTACCCACAAGTCCAGTCACATACTGACAGGCTTCATCTGCAGCAGGACCCAAAAACCTGGAAACATGAGAAAAACATTGACATTACCTGCCACTTTATGACTTATTTTTAGTTTTGGTTTGAAGTTAATTTGCCAGTTGAAAACAAAAAACCAGCATGAGTATGATATAAAAACAATAGACCACTGATATTCAAATGGCAGGCCGCAGTCTGCATCCGGACCTGGGCATGTTTCTGTGAGACTTATTGGGAGCACCATTTTACTATGTCTTGTTAAAGTGAGTAGCACATTAAAATAGCGGCGCGGATCACACAAGTGCTTGGGATTGTTTATAGCAATGATCTTTCAGCACTATATCCTCTAGTAGTTTTATCTAAAGCCAAGCTTTGTGCACGTTCACTCTCTCCTGACACTTGCCACATTAAAGAGCTGCAGATGACATGGTTATTTTAACAACAGCAAAAACATGGTGAGCAGCAAAATTATGGCTAGCCTACTTTCAATAAAACACTGCAGAAAACAACGATGATGCTAATATAGTTTTTCTATTTCTCAAACACAGCCTATGACTGACCATTCAAACAAGGTTTGTGACCAGACATTTTTTATCTGCATTTAGCATAATCAATCAGTATAATAAGAGCATTTCAAAAGAATCATATAATTGCTATAATTGGGAAAATTGTTTGAAGATGACAGAGGTGGGTAGTAACGAAGTACATATACTTCGTTATATTTACTTGAGTAGTTTTTTGGAAAATTTGTACTCTTTGGAGTAGATTTAAATGTGGGTACTTTTACTTTAATTTGAGTACATTTGTAATGAAAAATCTGGACTTTTACTTTGCTACGTTGGGCAACGTTCCTCTCGTTACTTTATTTTAATGCAATACTGTACATGTTAAGAAATGCATAGTTTATTTCAAGTGCGCTGTCTCTTTTTTCATGAACGATGCCGCATTCACAAATGAATCGCTCTTTTGAGTCGATTCTGTTCAAAGACTTGATCAAACAAGTTGGCAAAATCTGTCTAAATTGGTTCGCGAATCAGTCTGATTTGTTCAGTTCCTGCATGCACTGAATCGTCTGAAGCGGTTTCTCACTCTGAGTGTTGGATGAAGTGGCAGTGGACCTACAGTCAATTAAAAACAAATCTGCAAATGCGTCCTATTGTTTGCCAGCGATGAAGATCTTTATTAGTTGAACTGCGTATGCTGTCTGAGAACAATTCCACAGGTATCGATTTCATTTGATTTCAATTCACACAGCTAATAGCCGACATTTTACAACTAAACAGATTATTACGCCATGATAACAAAGTATGTAGCATTTCTTTACCGTTTTTATGGACATATATCTTAATTTATACATTAAATAAGCTACCATTGTTCATAGAGTATGAAATGGTAATTTGTGGGTAGCCTATTGCGCAATGGCGGCGCCAGCGACCTGTTTGTCTTGAAAATTAACGCCTTTGCTTTGACACAGTTAACCAGTTTACACGCGCCTGCAGAAATATACATTTGATTACATTTTGAAAAACAGACGGAAGAAGATCCGTCAATGTGCATTTGTTCATTGTTCATTGATCATTGTTGTGATGTTCATGAGCGTGAGCTCATGACAACTAATCACAACTAATCACATCACAACTAATTATGATAATAATTTAAATATCTATCTAAATAATAACATGCTATTGTATTGATATATATATATATATATATATATATATATGTGTGTGTGTGTGTGTGTGTGTGTATTACAAAGTAACTAGTAACGAGCTACTTGAGTGGATTTTCAATGGATACTTTTTTACTCTTACTCAAGTAACTATTAAGATTATTACTTTCACTTTTACTTTGAGTAAATATTTTTATAAGTACTTGTACTTTTACTTGAGTACAGTTTTTGGATACTCTACCCACCTCTGGTAGATGGTCAGGGAAAGAAAAACTTTGAAATAGCAAGTTAGCTCTGTTTTCTGGTCATGATGTGGATGTTTTGATTATTATGTACTTTGTTTGTTTGTTTTAGTAAGCCAAATATTAAAATGGTCCAGATTTCAGGAGGAAAGCCCTGTACCAATTCAAAACAGTGCTTTTTTTCTGTCACATGGCCTTGCATGTAAATACGGTTGTATCTGACATTTTTGTCAAAATTGAGTTATTCACATATTCTTATTCTGCAACAATTTATTTACCATTGTGATGTTTTTTAAGTTGTCTACATTTTAGGACTTTTTATTTAGAAAACAAAAAGGTTCTATCTACAAAGTTGAAATCTAACTTGAACTCTAATTCCAAGGTGGCGATACAATGAGATACTCACAATAAAACAGTTTCACAAGCTTGTGAAAAAGACTTTTGTCATTTCAAAGCTTTTTTCATGGTTTAACATCTTTTCAGTTTTAAAAACACAACTTATTTAGGAACACTCACCTCAGTGTCTTGAGTTGACAGTTTGGATCCTGTAGTAAATCACTGAGCTCCTTCACTCCTGATTGTCCAGGATCATTTCCTGTGAGATCCAGCTCTATCAGGTGTGAAGGGTTTGACCTCAGAGCTGAAGCCAGAGCTTTATATCCTTCTTCTGTGATACTGCAGTTTGAAAGTCTACAGAAAAAAAGGTTTGTAATACTACTACTACTTCTACTACTAATAATAATAATTAACGTTTTTATATAATAAATGTAAGTGTAACACAAATGTAACACTTTTGTTCCTCTTTAGGTTATTGGCAAACAACAGAATTAAATTGCTGACAGAAGAAATATTTTCTCTATCTACTATTTTACTAGAGTAATTTTATAGGAACAAAAGTGAATGTTTTAATCATTAAAAATATAAAAATCTGTTCTTTTAATTAACTTGCCTAAGTTTCTGCAGTGGGCAGTTTGCATTTTCAAATCCGTTTTGGAGTTTCTTTACTCCTGAATCCTGCAGATTATTGTTGCTGATGTCAAGCTCTTTTAAACTGGAGTTTGATCTCAGGACTGTAGCGAGAGCTGAACAGCTTTCCTCTGTTAGACCACAATCACGCAGCCTAAAATTATGAACAGGAGAGGGAGAATTTACAGACATAAAGTACTTTCAGTAATTACTAAGAATTACTGTTTTTGTCACCTGATTTCTTTAAGATAATTTATTACAGCACATTTAAATCATCAAAATACTCACATCAGTTTGTTGAGTTTACAGTGTTTATCCTGCAGTAGAGCAGTGATCCGCTTCATGTTTGTGTCTGATAGTTCACGTTCACTCAGATTTAGCTCTCTCAGGAGTAATGGGTTTTTACCAACAATTCCTCTCACATACTGACAAGCTTCATAGGCAGCTGGACTCAAAAACCTGGAGAAGGAAAGTTGAAGAACAATTCAACTGTTAAATCAATTGACAACTAAAAGTTGTGTAATAAAACAGAATTTAAATGCTAAAATCCCAAGTAGTAAGGTTTCTTTTTAGTACTATTTTTTAATGGATAGGTGACCAAAAAAAATTAAATTCTGTCATCATTTCTGTCAAATGACATACCAAACTCAAAATATTTGAGGGTGAGTAAATAATGCCAGAATTTTCACATCACATCTCACCTAAGTGCCTTCAGTTTACAGTTCCGATCCTGTAGTAAATCACTGAGCTCCTTCACTCCTGATTCACCAGGATCATTTCCTGTGAGATCTAGTTCTATCAGGTGTGAAGGGTTTGATCTCAGAGCTGAAGCCAGAGCATTATAACCTTCTTCTGTGATACTGCAGTCTGAAAGTCTGGAACATGAATTAAAATGTAACATTCATTTGAATAACTAGTTTTTCTAGAAATTACATGAATGTAATTTATTTCAAATCATAAAAGAACCTAAATTTTTTATTTTTTTAAAAAAAGAATTGATAATACTTTCAAACAAAAGCCCATGACTATGTATGCAAGAAAAAGGGCAAGAAACCTTTAACATGTTAGTCATCAAATCACCTGAGCTTCTCCAGTTTACAGTTACTTTTCAGTCCATCCAAGAGCAGCTTCACACCTGAATCCTTCAGATTATTATTGCTCAGTTCAAGATTCTTCAGACTGCTGGAGTCTGAACTAAGAACTGAAGCAAGAGCCGAACAGCTTTCCTCTGTAAGTGCACAATTACTGAGCCTGAAAACAAACAGCTTGTCAATTGGGGGAAAAAACACAAAATTATGGGTCACATGAACATACAGACTGGACCGCTTGCTGCTTCTTGATGAGTATATTAATCTTAATCATCACCATTTCCACCTGGTATTAACATGCATTTTAAATATCTTTTAAATATGTCTCCTCTGACCACTTGTGTTCAGATTTCTTTAAAACACACCTCTCTTATTTTGCCAATCTGAGCGGCAACAAATACACTGTTTGTTGTCTCACTACTTACGCCAGTATCTCTAATTTACAGTTCATGCTCTTCAGTCCAGTGCAAAGCAGCTTCACTCCTGAATCATGTAGATTATTATTATTCATGTTCAGCTCTTTCAGACTGGTATCTGATCCAAGAACTGTAGCAAGAGCTGAACAGCTTTTGTCTGTTAAGTTACAATCATTTAACCTACAAGCAGAAAAATAACAAAATACAAAATAAGACTGAATACATAAAATATATTTACTAAATAAAATAATTAAACAGATTTTTATGTACTATTTTTAGATTAATAGTAAATACACTTTGAGGATGGTGGATCACACTTGCGCCAGTGCAAACCCTCTTTTGGCGTTAACAACTATTGTCAGGGTTTACTAAAGGCATGCAGTGAAAAATTATCAATGAAAAGATGTGTACACCTTTTTTGCTGCTCACCAAGCATTTATAGGAGTTTCTCTTTCAGACTCACAATTTATGGGAGAAGAGTATTTAAATTATTCAACATGATTTACTAAGGTTGTGCTAGTCAGTTTACTGGTATTTGCACCATTATTTAACATACTAAAAAAAAAAAAAACATTTCTTTAGCCACTTTTCTGCCATATTTTTTAGCCACTTTTACACCTGATTATCATTCTTGCTCTGCTTGTTTCCGACCCTAAGCAAATTTGCACTGCTCTTGATAGACTGTATTGGCCATTATGGAAATGATCTAGCTGTGTCTGTGTTCTTTAATGTGCATGTTGTCAGTAAATCACCAGCAGAACTTTACAATCCCATCATGATTTTATGAGATTGCGCTCTCATGCTAATTTGCCCTGTTTGTTAAATCTGGTTCTATGGATCCTATCTTGCAAGATGAAAACAAACAAACATGTTTGAAGAAAAATATTTGCATTTAATGTGTGCCGGTCTGTTCATTCAAATCTGGACTGTAGCTAGCCATGATCATCTTAATCAGGGGTAGGCAACGTCAGTCCTGAGATTAGCTCCAACCCTAATCAAACACACTTGAACAAGCTAATCAGTGTCTTCAGGAAAATAAAGAGCAATGAGCAGATGAACCACAGTTTTATTTTTCAGGACTGACGCTGCCTACCTCTGGTCTTAATGTCTTGAAGTGGAGAGTCTGGGGTTATTGACTTGAGCCAAGTGACATAAGACTATCCCCCGGTTTCACAGACAAGGCTTAATACTCTGGAGTCAGGAAACGCGCCGGTGCATTTTGCTGTTTTTTTTTTTTTTTTTCACATAGCAGCAAAATCAACTTAAAATACTCCGTCCATGTAAGCCAAATTGAAAAAAAAATTCTCTGTTTATGTAATCTGTATGAAAAGAGAATTTTGTCAGACGTTTGCGAGTCAGCTCATTATCCGCTAATGCGGCCACATCCACGGAGCATGAGCGCTATTCAGATGCAAATTCTGAGGCGATTCATTCACAGAGAGCGAACACCCGCATCAGCTTGGAAAAATGCATCAAGCTTGGTCATTTTCACGTAAGCTACTTTTCATAGTTTTGAGATGTGGTAAAGAATAATTCTAAAAGGATTTACCTCAGAGGAAGAGTTGCTTTCACTTTCATTTTGAGAATCAATCAAGTCAATGATAGTGAATACTAAGTCTTTTTTATTCTTTAGTCCTTTATTCTAATTGTGATATAGTGTCTGTAAATATTAAACCACAAAAAGACCGTTTAAATATGAATCCTGCAAGTTTTGTGTGTCTCAGTGTGAATTAAATGTAAATTGCCATGGGTATTCCCAAATTATATTGCTATACTGAGATGAGTGAAATCGACTGAAATACGTAATAAATACTGAAATAAAATGTGTTAGCAATTTATTAAACTGCACATTAACATTTAGTATATAACTATAACTATAATATATAAAATGCCATAGAGGTAATATGAATGTTTAGACCCTTTCATCAAAGAAACAGATTATATTTTTAAAGTATATTAAAATAGAAAAACATTATTTTAAACTGTAATACTATTTCACAATACTACAGTGTTTTTTTTTTTTTGTTTTTTTTTGTATTTTTGATCAAATAAATGCAGGCTTGATGAGCATGAGACTGCTTTCAAAAACATTATAAATAGCAATGCATCCAATTTTTGACTGGTACTGTAATTTTAAATATAGGCCTATACAAAATTTTCTTCACATAATGTGCAATAATATGTGCATGCATAAGAGTGGACATTATATTAACGTTAATACAATAGCTGATATGATCCTGTTATCAACATGATCACAGGTGATTTTTTCTTTTATCTCACAGATTTGAGAATTATAGTATCCAGATATTGGCCCACATTGGACTGCATGCATATGATACTGAGATCACTGACTGGAAGCAGAAAAGGTTTTTTTCCCTTCTTCTTTTTTTCCCCTCCATTGCAGAAACACCAAATGCCAGGTATGTGATGTTTACATATATCTTTGAACAGGATTTATTTCCTGGTATAACTGTGTGTGTCTTTGACTCTCATTTATATAGTTAACTATATTTTAAATAAACTTAAAACAAAAAAATGATATATGTCTTTTGTCATTGCATTCTTTCTTAGTTGACTTAGTTGACTTCATTCCTGAACTAATGGCTTATTATGTGGCTCATTAGGAGCAGGGTCTTAATCTTCTCCGGTGTGAATCACAGCATTATTCAGGAAGATTCACGCCTCTCCGCATATGAGCTCCCTAAACAAAAAGGGTCTTAGAAATTTAAAATCAATACATTGTTTTTTGTGTCTGAGTAGGCAGGATCATTTTCACATCATTTTGAAACAAAAACTCTAGATTAAAATATGCAATTTCCAAAAGTCTTGTGAAAAAACATTTAGTATGCATTTTGAGGCCTTATTTCAGTGACATTTATTTATTTTTTTTCCAAAAACCATGCATATACATAATACTCTCAAAAATACAAACATGTACATACTTGTTGCTCACATAATATTGTAGCCTAGTTTGTGCTGAATACAGTGTAATAAGACTTTTGTCATTAATATGTTTATAAACAACTGAAAAAAGCACAAATGTCAGGGCATGTCAAAACTTCTCCAGGCCCCCAAATCAGCCTCAGACTCCAGAGGGTTAAGCTAGTCCTAGACTAAAATGCATGTTTGAGCTGTTTTAACTGAAAGAAACTTGCACTGACATATCTTAAAATATGTCAGTGCCATTGTTTTGTCTCAAGATGCACAGCAGTGATGTTTTTTTTTCTAGTGTATGTTTATAAAAGATACTTAAATACCCTAATTGAACTAAGGCCTAATTCTGGCTTATGGCCTATGTGTCCTTGTGGCAAGCAGGGTGGGGCCATGAGCCATGAGAACAGAGCAAAGCCATTAGCACAAGTGATAAAGAGTGCCACGAGTCCCCCAGAGGAGCTCCAGAATAATTAAAAAAGGAGTGACGACAATGAATGATGAGAGAGGATCAGGCCTAGACTCTGTTGCTGTTTTGTTTTAGTTTAAGCCAGAGGTGTCCAAACTCTGCCATTTTACTTTCATTTTATTGTGTTTATTTCATTCACTATTAGAGTTTAAGGAGGGTTGGCTTCTGTCCATTGCAGGGTGCCTCGTGTGAGGCCTCTTAGCTAGTTGAAATCCGTGCAGGAGTTTGTTCTGAGAATCAGGGCCATTTTTTGGGGGGAAAATTGTTTGTATATGGCCAGGAAAAGAAAAACGTTGAAATGGCACAGTCTCACGGGTACCCCCGACCTGCAAGGGGCAATGAGGGTATGCGAAAAGCTGACTGGGGCTGAGAGCCATGGAAACGAAGCTAAGCTAGTGCTAAAGCTAAGCTAAACTAAAGTGCATACTCTGCAGAAGAACGTAATTTAGTCAATAATACATAAAAATTAATTTGGTAAATATGATCACTAGACCGCACTCTTTAAAGACAATCACACATTATGTCACGCACAAACAGAAGAGGGAACACACAGGTAGTGCTAAGCAGTTATTTTATTAACAGATCATAGCCAAAAGCAAAAACTGGTAAGCAGGTGAGGGAGCAGTATGGTAACAAGTAGACAGTCACACTTAGTTAATGGTAGCTTTCTCTTTGCAGGGAATGGCAGAGCACTTTCAAATGAGCTGGGATCCGATGAGACGTGGAAGACGAAGAAGGTGAGTAGGTAAGTAGAGTCAGGCAGGTTTTCACTCAAGTGGAGATTGATGAGACCGGACAACAGGTTCTGATAACATGGGTAATTTGGGTAATTGTAGGCAGATGCATGGAGCTGAAGGACCTGGTTCTGAGGGTGTGTTGGCTGAATCTGTGATGTTATAACTATATGAAGTTTGGTTAACTTAACAAGGATGTACTGTATGTGTATAACATACTGGACAAATTGGCATGCTGTCTAGCATATTCTTATATTTGGTATTAATAATAATAATAATAATAAAAAAACTATAGATAGCTTTTATAAATAAATAAATAATAATAATAATAATAATAATAAATGTACTTTTCAGATGAGTGCAAAAATGTTATTAAATAATGTTACTTATTAGATGACTTACAGAGCTGTTTTGGAGGTTTTGACGACTTCCAGTAGCCTAAAGAAACACTCGTCTGATTTCTTGAACTTCTGTAGGCTAAACTCTTCCAGCTCCTCTTCTGATGTCAGCATCACAAAAGCCACAGCAGACCACTGGGCAGGTGAAAGATCAGCAGATGAAAGTCTTCCTTTGTTAAGTTGGTTTTGAATCTCTTTCACCAGAGTTTGGTCATTCAGTTCATTCAGGCAATGAAAAAGATTGATGGATCTCTCTGGAGATAGATTATCTTCTAACTTCTGCTTGATGTACTGAACTACTTCTTTGTAGCACTGGTCATTGCCATCTTGCTGGGTCAGCAGACCTCGTAAAAGTGGATGATTAGACTCAAGTGACAGACCAAGAAGGAAGCGAAGGAAAAGATCCAGGTGTCCATTGTCACTCTCAAGCGCCTTGTCCACTGCAGTCTTCAGCAAATCAACCATGGTTTCATTTTTGTTTTCCTGTTGTGTAGACTCCTGATCAAACACACTTTTCTTGTTGATGTCTAGAAATAGATGTGCATAAAGGGCTGCAATAAACTCTTGAATGCTCAAGTGAACAAAGCAGTACATGGTACCAAGAATGATCCCTGTTTCCTCCTTAAAGATCTGGGTACACATGCCTGAATACACCGATGCTTTAGAGACATCAATGCCACATGCTTCCAGGTCTGATTCATAAAAAATCAGGTTGTTTCTTTCCAGCTGATGAAATGCCAGTTTCCCCAGTGAAAGGATGGTGTCTTTATCCCAGCAAACATCATACTTCCGTCTGCTCTGCTGGATCTGAAAGCGAAGAAAGTGTGTGTACATTTGTGTCAGAGTCTTGGGAGTGTCTTCTGTATATCTTTCCTCTTCCAAAATGTTTTGGAGAACAGTGGCTGAAATCCAGCAGAAGACTGGGATGTAGCACATGATAAAGAGGCTCTTTGACTGTTTAATAAGATCAATGATTTTGTTTGCCATAGACTCATCTGTGAACCTTTTCTTGAAGTACTCCTCCTTTTGTGCATCATTGAATCCTCGTATCTCTGTTACCTGGTCAATACAGTCAGGGGGAATCTTACCGGCAGCTTCTGGTCTGGTGGTGATCCAGATGAGAGCAGAAGGAAGCAAATTTCCCTTCATGAGGTTTGTTAGGAGAACATCCAGAGCGGCTGGTGATGATATATCACGCCACGTCTCATTACCTTCAAAGTTTAGAGGAAGTCGGCATTCATCCAATCCATCAAGGATGAACAAGACTTTGAATTTATCATTTCTTGCAAGGTTCAGTCCTTTTATCTCTGGGAAAAACTGAGTTATAAGGCTAATCAAACTTTGTGTTTCTTGCTCCTTTAAGTTCATCTCTCTGAATGGAAGAGGAAATATGAAGCTGATATCTTGATTTTCTTTTCCTTCAGCCCAATCCAGAACAAACTTTTGGACAGAGACTGATTTTCCAATGCCAGCAACTCCTTTTGTCAGTACACTTCTGATCTCCTTGTCTTGTTCAGGTGCTTCAAACAAATTTTTGCATTCAATCTGTATGTCTTGTGATTCTGCACACCTGAAAGCAACCTCAATCTGTCTAACCTCATGTTCAGTATTGATCTGTTCACTGCCACCCTGAGTGATATAGAGATCTGTGTAGATGTTATTCAAAAGTGTGGAGTCACCATGCTTTGCAATTCCTTCAAACAGACACTGATACTTCCTCTTCAGGTTTAATTTTAGCTGTCGCTGATGAATGAAGACCAGCTCATCTAAATGTACAAACATGAACAAAAATATCTTACAATTGCAATAGTGACATATATGTCAGATATTTATGTCATGAGCCATGTTACCTTCTAGAGTATTTGCAAGTTCGTCGTGCTTCATATCTCTTAGGAAGTAAAGTACGATATCAAGAGCTGCTTCTTTGATACTACACATGCCCTCATTGAAGTCCTGCACAAAGTATTGTGTGTTCTCTTTTTGTAATATTTTCTTAAACTTCTCCAGCTCATTCTTCAGAAATACGATTATTTTGTTCTCAACATCCTAAAAGCATGCAAAAAAGAAGTAGAATAAATTCAAAATATGCTTAAAATATAATCATTGTGCACCTGGAACGTCTAGGTTACCATTGTAACCCTCATTCCCTGAAGGAAGATACTGACGTAATAGGGTCTTGTGTGGGAGCCCAATCACCTCCAAGTGGTAAAAAAAAAAACGAGCCAATGGACATGCTGAGATTTGCATGCTGAGTCACACCTACCCAGACATACGGGTATAATCAGGACTTTCATGCTTTGCTAAAGAGCCGAGACAAGGATCCCGGCCATTCAGAGGTGGTTCAAAGCTATGGCAGGGGGGCTTAACATCTCTGTGTTCCCTCCTTCAGTGAACGGAGGTTACAACAGTAACCTAGACATTCCCATTCAGTCAGTCACGTTCGACGTTATGTCGATACTGATGTAATGGTGTTCCTATGGAAAATGGCATAGCAACTGAAACTTGTTACGAGAGATACAGATGCTGGCAAGCTATGGTGTGTCCTTTTTGGCAACTGCTCTCAGAAATGTTGTAACCTACACAAGCACCCGAAGTAAGCCAGAAAGAAGTCCTCCATACCGTAGGGGACTTACTCTGGGGATGGTCAAAGCTGCTGTTCCTGCCCCAGGGAAAAGTGCTTCTAAACTCGATTCCCACTTTTTTCAGCCATGACCAAAACACTAGGAAAGCGTTCCCAGTCCCAAAGAAGGGGTTCCAGAGGTCTGGTCATGGGTGCCATATGGTGATGTATGCCATGGTTGTTGTGTTAGCCGTACAGACCAGTACATTCTTGCCATTCAGCAGCAGTCGAAACTGGCTCAGGGCAAGGAATACTGCTAGCAACTCGAGACAATTGATGCGCCATGTCCATCTCGGGACTTGGCTGTGTAGCCAGTGCTGAAGCAGTCTCATATTCAACAATCTGAGTGGCGTGACCGCAGCTGCGGATGCCATATGCCCCAGGAGCCTCTGAAATTGCTTCAGTGGAACCACTGTTTTCTGCATGAACATATTCAGGTAGTTCAGCACTGACAGTGTACGCTTGTTGGTGAGGTGCGCTGTCATGTTGACCAAGTCCAACTCCACACCGAGAAAAGAGAAGCTCTGCATGGGGAAGAGCTTGCTCTTTTCCCAGTTGACCCGAAGCCCCAACCAGCTGAGGTGGCTGAGCACCAGGTCCGTGATCACATGACTGATCTCGGGACTGGGCCAGAATGAGCCAGTCATTGAGAAGTTAAGAATGCGAATGCCCGCCTGCCTGAGCGGGCCAAGGGCAGCTTCTGCGGCAGGGACAGCCCAAAGGGGAGGACCTTGTACTGGTATGCTCAAGCCTTCAACGCAAAACAAAGACATGAAAATATGTGTCCTTTAGGTTGATCGCTGCAAACCAATCCTGGAACCGAATACGTGAGGATGCGTTTCTGGAGGACTCCAAAAAAAAAAAAAAACCCTGTCCTCTGTATCGACGTAACGTTGAACGTGGCTGACTGAATGGGAAAAAAGTTGTGCTAATGAGACATTTAACTATAAGTTAATAGAACATAAAATATACTAGGTCAAAACTAGTTTTTATTAATAATAGCCAGTATTCATTTTATAAATTTGTGAGATTAAAATAACAAATAACACAGGAAATGAAACTTCTATACTATTTGAATTACTATTTTAAAATGAAAGCTTACCAAAAGCCAAGTAAAGTAATGGTATAGAAAAAAAAAAGCTTTTAGTTCTAACTTATGTTCTAAAATATCTAAGTTAAAAAAAGAAACATTAATTAGGTATTAAAAAAACACTTTTACATTTGTTCAGTATACTGTTTCTTTTTTATAATCTAAATATCAAAAATGCATTAATTTCTTTCCTACCTGAAAGATCCATAGACGATTTTCACTGAACTCCTTACGGAGGCGGTACTTCTGGAATTCTGAGTCTGATTTCTCATATTGAACCCTGTTAGCAAAATAACATTGGCCAGTGTTCACAGTAAATTAAAGTACATCACTGTGGTTACAGACAATGTATTAATATATCCAATATCTCTGTTGAAAAACTCATTTATTTTGTGAACGAATACATGGCATGCCGAGAAGCAGCTATAAGTGTAACAAGACCATTCTTGAGATCAGAATTAACAATGTGATTTTGTTTTCTTGTGAGGCATGAGCAGTGTTGGGTGTAACGCTTTACTAAGTAATTAAATTACTTATCCACTGAAAATGTAAAGGAAGGGATTACTGTTCATTTTTAGGTAATTTGATTAATGTTACTTATAATGTACTTGCGTTACATACTGTAAATTAGTTCAACAGTTCTGTATAAATCAATATTGAATTTAAAATCTACATTTGTAAAGGTAATTCCAAAGGTAAAACTGGGTGTTGCCTCTTTAAAATTGTTAGCTGTAGTGCAGAAGCGTGTAAAGCCCGGGGTATACTTCGGCCGTTCGTGTTGTGCACCCCGTCCGCGTGCAGCCCAAATTTTGAGACCACGTGGACGGTGCGCGTGCAACAGTGCATGTGCAAGCAGGACAGAAGATTCCACTATGTGTCAATACGCACTGTACTGAGCACAGTGTGCAGTCGATGAACAACACGCTTGAAACAAAGAGAAACTTCCAAGACAAGTAAACTTATAAGCATATCCTTCTCCATCGTTTTAGATTCTTGTTTAGTGTATCTTCCAAACTATGTTGCAATGATGGATGCACTATGTTTCTTTTCTGATCATGCCCAGCGAATGTCCCGTTGATGACACGACTCAGTTCTGCCCTCTGATGTCTGGAAGAGTATAATAAATAGTTGAACTGTGCATGTGTCAAACTCAGTCATTCGCGCGTATCTGTGGTTGAGTATACTTTGAAAGATGCGCGGAAAGAACTGCGCATACGACGCGTCTGGGCACGGAAAGTGAAGTATACCACGGGCTTAAAGGAACACTCCACTTTTTTTGCGTTTTCGAATCCATTCAGCCGATCTCCGGGTCTGGCGGTACCACTTTTAGCATAGCTTAGCATAGTTCATTGAATCTGATTAGACCAATAGCATCTCGCTCAAAAATAACCAAAGAGTTTCGATATTTTCCCTATTTAAAACTTGACTCTTCTGTAGTTACATCGTTTACCAAGACCGACGGAAAATGAAAAGTTGCGATTTTCAAGGCCAATATAGCTAGGAATTATACTGTCATTCCGGCATAATGATCAAGGAACTTTGCTGCCGTACCATGGCTGCAGCAGGCGCAATGATATTATGCAGCGCCTGTGACCCCCTGCTTGCACAGGGAGCATGCCTTGCAACCATGGAGACATTTGTAAGAGACGCCGGTCTTAGTACACGATGTAACTACAGAAGAGTCAAGTTTTAAATAGGAAAAATATCAAAACTCTTTGGTTATTTTTGAATGAGATGCTAACGGTCTAATCAGATTCAATGAACTATGCTAAGCTATGCTAAAAGTGGTACTGCCAGACCCGGAGATCGGCTGAATGGATTCGAAAAATGGTAAAACTCAACTGTTTAACTCTAGGGGAGTTGGAAAATGAGTCTATTTTCAAAAAAAGTGGAGTGTTCCTTTAAGTTCACAACTTCGCACCAGTTGGCTGCATAGACGCTGTCTGATGATGTCGGCAGAAGCAAGTGGCTGTTTTGCAGAATGGAAATATTCCAATTACTTCACTTTTTTGACACTTGTTGGCAAGAACATTACGGTAAAGTGTAAGCTATGTCCTAGGGAGAAAAAACTAATCGCCGGCTCTCTGAGAGATGGTCTTCAGTCAGTGCGCTCTCAACCAAAGCGCACACACATAGCCTCCTCTCGCGAGTGTCAGATTTTCACGGTTTATTACACATAAAAGTTCAAATACACACACAGTTATGTCAAAATGCCCATCTTGGCGTATATTTGCGTTGGTTATGTGAATGTGTACAGCATGCATATTTGTCATGAGTCGGGTTTGATATTCTCCCTGTTTCTCTTTCTCCAGTCATTACTGCTACCTTGACTCAGCTGTTCGCTATTGCAATCAGCGCTCATGCTGATCATCTCCACACCTGTTCTTTCTCTAAACTAATTTTCTCTGCTACTTTACTCTGCTGTTCCCTCAGCTCTTTGCCAGATTATTGTGTATTTTCTAGCGTGTTACTCGGCTCCTTATGCCTGCCAGACTTCATTAGAAGTTTATCCTTATTGTTAGTCCCAGTCTTAGTCCCAGTCTTGTTTGAACTGTCTAGTCGTGCACGTCATACCTGTTCTCTGCCTATCTTCCTGCTGCCTGAGGTCGCTTTGCCACCTGCCATCAGTGGTGCTGTGTCTACTGGTTCGGGACAGTACAACCTCTTTGCCGTGTGCCCTCTGACAAGCTCGGGACCCTTTTCTTCATTTAGTTTGATGTGGACTATTTAAGTTCTCTAGCTGCATTCACCCTGAGAGCCGGTGCTCGGCAGACTGCCTGTGTTTCATTGTTATTATTAATAAAATGTTTCTGTTCCGCCATCGCTTTTGGGTCCTCTGTCCCTTCTGACACATATTTTCTCAGTCTATTAGGTCTTAGAGACAGCAGCCTTTAAAACATGCTACTGTCTACTATTGGCTGTCTGTATTATAAATGATAGTCAAACACCAAAAGAAAAGCTTGAATAAGGATTAATCTATATTTAATTTATACAGTTATGACTATGCAGAGTTATTTTATATTTGATTATTCAATTTCTGTGGTATTTTTACTTACTACTATTACACCTACCTGAAAAAATATATAGCATTGTTTTATTTGTATCTTTAAATATTTTTACCGTAGTATCGACATTGACCAAAAGGCATCAGACGAAACAGACTCAGATAAAAAGGCATCAGACAAAATGGCCTTAGACTAAAAGGCATCAGACAAAACAGACTTAGAAAGAAGCGAATTGCCCTGCCTCAATGTGATGTCACGTGCACACAGTTATCTGTTAAATGTTACACTAAGTTGTATTAAATATATCCCACTGAGATTATTTTGTAAATTTGTATTATTCACTAGTTTTATCTGCATGTATAAAAAGTTTGCAAAATAACACATTGTAACTAGCTTGTATTGCAAACTATCATGAACACATACGAAAATTAACGTCTCGTTTACAAAGGTAACCCTCATTCCCTGAAGGAGGGAATGGAGACGTACGTCGGACAGACCGACGAATAGGAATCTCGCTAGAGAGGCCAATCTGCTTCGAGTGT
The DNA here is from genome assembly GCF_019924925.1 of Ctenopharyngodon idella. NCBI lineage: Eukaryota > Metazoa > Chordata > Actinopteri > Cypriniformes > Xenocyprididae > Ctenopharyngodon > Ctenopharyngodon idella. The sequence goes on along the minus strand of NC_067222.1, from coordinate 11,144,641 downwards.
AACTAAAACGAGCCAATGCACATTGGCATGCAATCATATGCAGCAGCTGCTCGCCTCACAGCGTGGGTATATAATGAGCAGCAGGTGCGTTGCATCTTCAGGTTTTCGCTGAGGAGCCGAACCGGATAGGCGGCAGCATCAGCGGGGTACAGCGACCGTGGCAACGGGACGTACGTCTCCTTCAGGGAACGAGGGTTACCTTTGTAACCGAGACGTTCCCATTCAGTTGACATACGTCGGACAGACCGACGAATAGGAATCCCTACCAAAGCGCCACAGGGGCTTCCTCCTTCCAGCGCTCTGTGCAAGCCTCCTGTACCCCCTTGCCTATGGACGGTGGGACAAGGCTAACACAGAGAGTTAAGCGCGAGGTCCGTCATAGCACGAAGTTCCTGGAGAACTTGTGGATCATGACCACCCTCGTGCAGGTCCTTCAGTGCCTTGGCCTGATGGACCTGCAAAAACGCCATAGCGTGTAAGGCGGAAGCGGCTTCCCCGCAGGCCTGGTAAGCCCTGCCGGTAAGATCCGACGAGTGCTTACAGGCCCGGGAAGGGAGAGACGGCTCCCCCTGCCAGGTGGAGTTAGGGCACAGTTGCATAGCAACGGCCCGTTCCACAGGGGGGATGCGCGTATAACCCTTCGCCACACTGCCATCAAGGGTGGGGAGGGAGGAGGACCCACCGGAACGGTTTCGGGCAGTAAAAGGTGCCGCCCATGTACCGGTGAGTTCTTCATGCACCTCCAGGAAGAAAGGAACCGGGGTGGGTGGCTGAGAACCAGCACGCGCCACCCCGAGATACCAATCGTCCAACCTCGAGGGCTCAGGACACGGTGGAGGGTTCCACACGAGCCCGACCCTGTTGGCGTCCTGAGAAAGCATAGCCATCATCTGCGGATCCGAATCGGGCACAGTTACCGTTCCCGAAGGAGGCAACCACACCGACTCGTCATCTCCAGATAAATCTGGCTCACCCTCCGATGCAGCTATCAACATCCGGTCATCGGGGGGAGCTCCGAAGGATACGGATGGTGCACACCTTTGAGATGGCCCACCGCGCTCCCCCGGCAACTCTACTGGCTGTGGAGTGCAGGAGGGGTGAGGGTTCCTAGGAGGTTGGTTCCCCGAAGGAAGCGCGCTCACCGTAATCCTCAGATTACCAGTGCCGCTACCTGAAGCAACCCTCTGAGGAGGATTGGAACGAGGCAGCGGCACTGGGACTCCGCCCCTTTGAAGGAACTGGAGTCTCGATCGCAACTCCGAGATGGTCATCTTCCCACAATGGGTACATGATTCATCCATGAACGCTGCCTCAGCGTGCTTTAAGCCCAGACACGTGATGCAGCGATCGTGACCATCCCTCGGTGCCAGGTAACAACCGCATCCAGAAACACACAAGTAGAATGTCATCTTTAAAAAGACGTAAGCTCTACTTGTGTAAGCTCTTTCAGGGACTTGCTCTTTAAAAGTGCTGAAGCACGCAGGGGAACAGCCGCGGCAACACAGACAGGGATTGTGTGCAGCCTTTCGTGTGCTCTCCTCTCTTAGAAGGCGGACCTCTTACCGGCTGTAAAAACGGCTTTTTAGAGCTCAAAAACGCACCGTGACCGGCCGTAAGAACAGCCTTTTTAAGCTGATAAAACAGTTATTTGCTCAAAAGGCAAAAACAAGGAAAGAGAGAGAGAAAAAAAAAGAGAGGACTTCGACCCCGCTGCCGTGCTGTACGCCCGCACTGAAAAGAGAGAAGTTTGAAGAGCTGACTCATTTTCCAACACTTGCTTGCAGAGAGACAGGAACATCCGTTCGGCTCCGAAGCGAAAAGCTGAAGATGCAACGCACCTGCTGCTCATTATATACCCGTGCTGCGAGGCGAGCAGCTGCTGCATATGATTGCATGCCAATGTGCATTGGCTCGTTGTAGTTACACTCGAAGCAGATTGGCCTCTCTAGCGAGATTCCTATTCGTCGGTCTGTCCGACGTACGTTGAACGTGACTGACTGAATTTCTGCTGTTCCAGTGCCACCTACTGTCAGAGTCGATTAGGCAAGGTAAGGCAATTTTATTTATTTAGCACATTTCATACACAATGGTAATTCAAAGTGCTTTACATAAAAAGGAAACAAATACATAAGAATAAAAATGGAATGCATAAAAAATAACAATAAAAACAGAATACCACTATCTGGATGGAAGAGTCACATTTTACATTTTCATTCAGCCCGTTGCTGTTTTTCTGCAGACCAATGTAAAAATCGACATTTTCTTTTCAGTTCTCTTCTTTTCTTATTTGCCAAGGGATTACATAAATAGCCATGAATCATCAACAGATTCTACATAATTAACATGCACGCACACACACCTTACATCAACTTGGGAATAGTAACAGTAAAGAAAAAGACAACTTATGCCAATAGATAAAAATGCGTTTTTGTCTGAGACCATTTCATCCGATGCCTTTTGGTCTGAAGCCTTTTGGTCTGAGTCTGTTTCGTTCGATGCCTAATTGTACAAGACCTGACACCTGACATTGTTTTTCCTGAGACCTGAAGCCTTTCAGTCAGATGACTGAAGCCTTTTAGTCTGAGGCATGACGCCTTTTCGTTGTATAACTGAGGTTTGAGGAAGTCCTAAAATGTACACTGTACTACGGCCACGACAATGTTATCACAAAATTTACATGAGAAGTTCTTTTATTTTTAGCTAAACATTTCTCTTCAGCCTGCTAACGCTAATGGATCCAAAGTAAATTTAAAATGTTACATCTTAAATTTATGTTCTATGTGACATCACATACCACATTTAAAATGCAGGAATGAAAACTCATCAGGAGTGAAAAAATGTAATCAACATGTGTACCCTTTTTTTGGGCTTTTGCCCACTTTGGCAAGTGACATAATTAGAGAGACCAGATTTCTCATGGTGGAATACGGGACGAGTGGGCAATATCACCATATGAGAAATTTTATTTCACGATACTGACACATATCCTGTTTTCCCCCACCTGTTTACATCCACTTAAGGACGTATTTAACCGACTGTATTTACATGAGATACTCCACACAATGGACATTTTGACAACTATGTGTGCATTTGACCATTCAGGCGCCAAGAGAACTGATTGCGCGCGCAAGAAAGAGAGATAGCGCGAGCTTCTGGTCTGTGTCATTCAGCGCGATTCCGCCTATCCCGCCTTCACTAATCGATAACGAACTGTGATTGGATGGTAATTTTGTTATATGATGAATTGATTGGGCTGTTCTTGCATAACAGAATACTACTACTACTACTACTACTACTCATTCTATGATTTTTTCTTAAAAAGTCGGGACACTAAAAATAGAGCTTAAATACGGAACTGTCCCAGGAAAAACAGGATGGCTGGTCACCCTAGACATAATTAGGCTACTGTAACAAGTGTTAAGTAACATACAGTAGGTCAATTTTAGGTTAACATTAACATTAATTTCGCACTTTAGGATGAGGAAGTCAACTGGCAAAATGGTAATGGGTTAGAAGTAGAATTTGAAATCAAACCTTTATCAGGCTTATTAACATTTGCAAGCTTAACATATTCATAGACAGTCATATATGCTAAATAAGGTTATCATAACTCTACTGTAAGAAATTCTTAGCTTAAAGGATTAGTCCACTTTTAAATAAACTTTTCCTGATAATTTACTCACCCCCATGTCATCCAAGATGTTCATGTCTTTCTTTCTTCAGTCGAAAAGAAATTAAGGTTTATGAGGAAAACATTCCAGGATTATTCAGAACGAATGCGGCGGCAGTTTCGTTTTTTTCCGTAAGTTGAATAGGGAATGCGTAGGACATACAGCGTAAGCGTTTTGAAGAATGCGGAAACTGGAAGTACGTTCAAGGCGATATTTTGTGTTTATAAAGCATAAACAGTTGTATTTTTTTTCGAAAATGACCAATCGTTTCGCTAGATAAGACACTTATTCTTCGTCTTGTATCGTTTAAAGCCCTTTGAAGCAGCACTGAAACTGTAATTTTGACCGTTTGACCTTCAACCGTTTGGAGGCCATTGAAGTCCACTATATGGAGAAAAATCCTGGAATGTTTTCATCAAAAACCTTAATTTCTTTTCGACTGACGAAAGAAAGACATGAACATCTTGGATGACACAGGGGTGAGTAAATTATCAGGAAAAGTTTATTTAAAGTGGACTAATCCTTTAAGGCATGCACTGTAAGTAGTTGGTAGACCACCCAGTCACTGCACTCTGTATTCCCTCTTTACACATGCCTAGCACTGAATTTTGAAAAAATCTTCAGTTTACAAGAATCAAACTGGCTATTTTAGATTCAAAGCAGTATCCCTGCAAAAGCCATGTTACATGTTATGGCCTATTCAGTCTCTTGCAAAAATAAATTACACATTTAATAATAATAATAATAATATGTTTAATTTATATAGCGCCTTTCCCAAGCTCAAGGACACTTTACAAAAGCAGTAACATAATAGACAGTTTTTGACAATGGTATTTTAGTTAGCAATGTAAATTAAACAGTGCAAGACAAACTGGTATTTTGTGTTCTCACCTGTTGAGAAGAAAAGATGCCAGTTCAACATCACTATTCAATCGCTTTTGTGCTTTAAGCTTTTGCCATCGTGTAAATTCTGCACCAACATTTACTGTGGTCTTCTGCTCTTTGTTACTAAACAACACACAAAAAAGTAGTATTTTTAATTTGGGTCAAACCATCATCAAACCAGCAGGTTATTCCGACCCAGCATTCATCAGTACAGAAAATGGGTTCATGAAAAATTTAGTTTTATGTGTGAACAAGAACAAGAAACACATGAAATAAATACCTTTTGGTAGATGATGGTGTTTCCTCACTGAAGACTGGTGGTGGATTATCCATGGATCTATCACTCTTCACAGACACAGAGCCGAAACTATATGAGCCTGATTTTACACTAATGACACAAAGAACAGAGAAAAACAATACTTTACTTGAGGAAGTTATTCAGGCTCATATAAATAAGTTCAGACAGACGTCATAAAAGGGTCATGAAGCTCTCTATTTCAGCACCAGTGAGTTCTCACTATGACCCACAATTGTGTCTCTCAACAAATGTAATGTGATCTCTCACACTTTGAAGTGTCTGTTATAGGAAAGCATCACTGTGCTGTCATGAATACATGAAAACAGCGTCTTCTCACAGGATAACAACATGTCTTAACCAGAAGTGACGCGATGTCATGACTAAAACAAGAACATACATGTATGGATTATGTTCTCTATTTAATGTTAAATGGACTTTGAATATCACATTGATTAGGCCCTGCCCACAACTGATGGTAAACTTAGCATAGTGTTGGCCCTGAGCGAGTTATACACTGTGCGCCATTTTCTCACCACACGAGAAGGTTTAGCGACACGAATGTCTGGTAAGCAATTGAAGTGTTTTGTTGTTGGATGTAAGAAAGAACATAACAGTCATTTTGTACCGTCATCAGAGCCGCTGAAGACAGTGGAGTTAGTTTTATTTCTGAAAGGAATGTGTCACATCTTCTACAAACATGAGATTTCTGTGCCTGCTGTTTACGTTCACAGACAAAACTGACTGTGTTTATGTGAACTTTGTGTTTTTGACATAACCTTGTGTGTATTTGGCAGTTTAAACACAATAAAACATAAAAAAGAGAGTTAGTTTAGTCTGAGACATGCTGTCTGCTTGTCTGGTTCAGATATGTGCGCTCAGAAAATGATCAATTACAAGTTTAAATTGATAGCTTTTAAAAACACGTGGAAATAATAAACCTTCTTGAACTCTGTAAGCATGATCGTGATATAGATGATAATCAAAACCAGGCAGATGTCTTGATATTATTTAGAAGAGAATCCGATTCAGGCAGGTAGGAACTGTGATCGTGGAAAGGGGGCGGGGAGCAGCAGCTCATTTGCATTTAAAGGCACATGCACAAAAAAAAAACGCATGTTTTTGCTTGTATGGTATTTACAGCATGCTATAATAAATAATCTGTGAGGTATTTTGAATTTCAAAGACACATTCTGTGACACATTATTGTTTTATTTTTTTAAGATTTACCAAAGTTAACACAAATCTTTAATGAAAAACACTGTAAAAAGTAACACGATCTATCTACTCAATAAAATTGGAGCAACAGATTACAAGCAATATTATTAATAATATTCAATATATAAAAATTGAGTTAGAATTAATCAAATTAATTCCTTAAAAGTCAACCATTTAAAATGTGTAAAATTAGCAAACACCATTACAAAAACCCACAAACTGACATAAAAAGCAAAGAATCAAACTGCCCAACTAAACGAAACACTGATCACCATAATAGTGACCAACAATTTTCAATAAAATCAACATCTAAACCTCTGTTAATTCTTGTGTTTCTCTTTGCTTCAGTGATTCTGCTTGTTATCATCAGGTGTCTTCAATGTTGGCAATAAAAAATAAAGAGTTCTTAATTCATCTTTGATGTCTGTCTGTTATTCGTATGTTTTTGTTTACATTTTACTTAAATTTTACTTGTTTTAAATGGTTGATGTCTTAAGGATTTCGTTTGATTAATTCTAACTCGATTCTATTAGTTGAATTTAATTAATAATATTGCTTGTAATCTGTTGCCAAAATTTTATGGAGTAGATAAAGCGTATTACTTTTTACAGTGCACATGAAATACCTTTTGGTAGCTGATAGTGTTTTCTCTCTTAAGCCTGGTGGTTGAACTATTGAACAGTCACTCTTCACTGACACAGATCTGGACATTGATCTTCTACTAATGACACAAAGAACAGAAAGAAAGAAAACACTTTACTTCAGGTGATTTATAGATTTATTGTGTATTCAATGAAGATCATTCAACACAGCAGAGAAATTAGCTATCACAACGCTATGATGCAAAACACATGAAATACCTTTTGGAAGGCGATGATGTTTTCTCACTGAAGTTTGGTCTTCCACTTTTATTTGATTCGTCACTCTTCACAGAAAAGCTGAAAAAATGTGAGCCTGATCTTTCACTAATAACATAAATAACAGAGAGAAAAAAACACTTTACTACAGGTGATTTGTGAGTTATTGTTTTATTCATTGGAGTTTTATCATATACACCACTGTTGAGAAATTAGCTAAGACATTGCTGTGATGCAAAACACATGAAATACCTTTTGGTAGGTGATGTTTTGTTCTCATTGAAGTTTGGACCATCATTTTTTGACCAGTCACTGTTCATAGACACAGAGCTGAATACTGGTGAACCTGATCTTTCACTAATGACACAAAGAACAGAGAGGAAGAAATAAAACAAGAGTCTCAATATGAAGACTTTAAGCTCTGACTTTAAGATGGAATCATGGTTAAAGTACAGCCAAATGAAGCGCTGGTTCCTAACCATGCACAATTTACACTTTCAACTGTGGTTTTTAACTGAAACAACTGTGGTTCTAAAACTTTGCGACAGTGCATCCAGATGTGCATTAGATGAAAATGTATCAACAGAAGTACTAAAAACTAATTAACATAACAACTAGTTTTATCTGCAAATCTGACTTGAACTGTGTGCAGGGAATGTGAGGCTACACTCTAAAAAACTGCTTGGTTGTTTCAACTTGGGTAAAATATGGACAAACCCAACCATTGGGTTAAATTTTCTAATTAATTTTTTTAGCCAACCGTTGGGTTTGTCCATATTTTACCCCATATTTTGTCCATATTTTACCCCATTTGGGTTGAAGAAAAGAGACAAAATCTACTTTCAGTAGAATTTTAACCAGAAAAAGTCACTAGTAGTGTCCATTACCTAAATTTAGTCATTAAAAGTCCCAAAACATCTACATTAATGGTAGAAGCACATGGTATGTTAGTAACCATGAAACGGTCTATAAAGCTCTGTTTGCCGTGAATATTTTTCTATTTGTTCAAAGTAATTTTTAACCCGTAAATATGTGCAACATGTTTAGGCTTTTCTCAATTTTACACAGTAATATAAAACCCAGCATGTATAAAACACTCCTTGTTGGCAAGGTTTTGTTCTTCACAGAAAAGTAGTGTAATTGAAAACAGCCTTACCTCTGTTCTTCTGAGAGCCTGATTTCAGTGGGACAGTCCTTTCCTCGCTCCTCTGACATTATTGCAGCAAAGACGCCAGTGCAAACGGCAAAGCACTGATCCGTGAAAACATTCGGCAATTCTGTATGATCTGGAGATGACAGCATGTTACTAAGATTAATAACCTGGCAGTTATTCAAGAAGAAAAAAAGTAAAGTAAAAGTACTTTCCATTCCGTCTAATCACAAAACAACAGCCTGAAAAAAATAGGGAAAAAATCCTTCAGAAACATCTTCAAACTTTGTTCAAGTCCAGCTTATTTGTCTTCTTTGTGAGTATAAACAACCTCTGGAATAAGAACAACACAAAGTTTCTAGGGGGAACGCAAAATATAAAAAAGCATTTTCTTCTTATTTTTCCTATGATCTCATATTTTTTTCCTCCACCATGTCCTTGTGGGATCCATACATTCTTTCAGTCATTATCAACCCACCACTCATGACCCCGGGGTGCTTGAAACTCCTCCGCCTGAGGAAGCAACTCATGCCCCGCCCAAAGACGACAATCCATTTTTTTTCTCCATTCAATGAACTCATGAATGAGATGACATATAGTCTGTATAGCCAATTAACATATGAAGGGTCAAAAATGAGATAGCGAGACTGAGTGAATGCTCTCCGGACATAGCCAAATCCCAGCCTCAGCCCAATCAGAAGTACCGGTCAGATGGACTTACAGGTTTTTGCATCTAAACTCTTCATATAATTTCTGATTTCACAAACCCTAGATTGCATTGAAGTCATGGTTATTTTGAACAATATCTACATACGATTAACAATGCTATAGCCCATGTGAGGGCTTTTCAAACTTTTAGATGTCTCGGACCGCCACATATGATTATCTTCATTTGAAGAACCCCTATCCTGAAATTTAAAAGCATCTGCCCAATTAATACACTGGAAAACTAATATTATAAATCTAAAATTAGTTTCTATTAATTTACATTTTTATAAATCTTTTCCACTCACTGTAATAAAATACTGTTAAATGTATTTCTTTAATGAAATCTATTTATCTATAAATCTATTTATATTAATTGTTAATTTCATAGATTAATGACTATTATTTTATTATAATCACTTTAATTTATTCTAATTTATTTATTTCATCTTTCTCTACATTTTAATCTTATTTGGTTCTAAATTTTTGGTTTAAAATGTTTTCCTCCACATTATTTTAATCTAATTTATTATTATTTTTTAAATGTAATATTTAATAACGTTTATTTATTGTAATGTGCTGTTTATTTTTTATATTTTAATATTTATTTTTTTTAAATGTTTTTTTACAGTTTTTCTCTACACGCTTCTATGTTATTTGACTTATTTTCAATTTTATTTATTTATTTTATTTTATTTTATTTCTACTACAGTTTTTATTACCAGGGTTTTCCAAATGTATTCATTTATTTACTTATTTTAAGTAATTTATTAATTTTATTTATTCACTCTAAAAATGCTAGGTTATTTCAACCCAAAAGTGGGGAAAATATGGCCCAACCCAGCCGGTATGTTGTAATGTAACCCTGTTGGGTTTGTCCATATTTTACCCAATTTTTGAAAAAATTCATTTTTTGAGTGTTGTTTTATATTTTTGACATTTTGGCTATTTTTTCATTTAATCATTTGAATTTTATTTTATTTATTAATTACTATTATTATTATTATCATTATTAGGCTATTATTATCAGGCTATTATGCAGCCCAATGGGGGTCCCTGGACCCCAGTTTGAAAACCCCTAGCCTATGTTTCATACATTTAAAGAGACAACAAACAACATTAATACAACAACTCAGAGTTAAACTAGGAACAGTAAATCAGGAGTTATGATTTATCCATGCTAGGAGCTGTCATATGTTTAATACATGTGCGCTCGCACAAACAATTAATGTTTTAACAGGCTTTTACAAAGCGTTGTTTACAAGCACTTCACATGGATTAATGCAGGCTATTAAGACAAGACAGTGATATTGGAACATCAAATTCATGTGCGCCGGCAGTAGGCCTACTTAATACATACAATAAACGGAAATCTAACACGCCCGCAGCAACAATGCAAGATTGAGATTCTCTTGTGTCTTTAAACCCCAATAGAGCATGAGGGCTTTTGGAATTTGACACCCACTGCACTGCCACAGCCCAAATGTCAAGCTGCAGTAGTAAGTGCCTAAAAGGCATCAAATTTTTTCGGAACTGCCTCCACAAATACCAGAATTTCATTATGGGTGTTGCTCAGGGAAAGTCTTTTGGCTGTCATGAATGCATTCCCAATACTATTGACGTAAACAGTCGAAAAAGCACTAAATCTGACATTACGTGACCACGCAACAACTTTTGGGTCGCTATTGTGTACAAGGATAGTTTTACAGGGGGCAAATTCAGGGTGATTGGGATTCTTGCCATTGAGATGACTTGGAAAAAATGTCAATCACCCTGAATTCACTGTGCTTTTTTTAATCACTGCAATTGGAATACATTGGTGGGAATAAATACTTTAAAACAATAAAACCTTTCATTTCTTTCTTTCTTTCTTTCTTTTTTTATTCTTTTCCTACAGGCGGAAATAATGCTTAAAGTGCTGAATTTGGTCCTCCATTATCAGTGTTTGAACAATAAGGCATGTTAAGTGTTTCAGAATGTCCCTTTTAACATGTGTTGCCTTTAAATGTTTGTTCTCATCATTTCTGGCTGCATCATTGTCTTCTAGTAGGTGGCATCAAGGCACTTAATGAGTGATTCTTTCATTTAACCAATTCATTCCAAATGCTAAATCATTTAGTAACAAGATGCTTTGAGAATAGCGATAGTTCTGCTGTGATCTTTGTTTGGAACTATTTTCATTGGTGAAAAAGGACAAAAACAGTAGATGTTGTGTCAGAAATGTAAGTGACTTACCACAATATTAACTGCTTGTTTATTGAACTATAAAATCAACGTTAGCAATCATGATATATTCGTCAGAACAGCTGTTTTTTTGTTAAAAGTATGATGATTAACTATAATTATTTTTACCTCAGTATGTTTTGTTGCGTTTATGTGTGCTTTTGCGCTCATTTGTCAGATTTCTCCACGAGAGTCTCTCAAAGAAGCAGCGTGATCCTCAACAGAGCTAGAAATAGGCTACATCAATTAGCCTATCATGCACTGCGCATACCGTTAACAATCATGATCTACACTGAACGTAATAAAATCAGACTCATTCTTGTGTTTCGATGCTTCCCTAGAGATGAATGGATCACTAATTAACTCAAAAATGAAAATTCTGTCAGAATTTACTCACCCTCAGTTTGTACCAAATAAATTTCTTTGTTATGTTGAATACAAAGGAAAATATTTTTTTAAGTTTGTAACCCGGCCGCTTTGGGCCACCATTGACTTCCATAGTATTTTTTTTTTTCCTACTATGGAAGTCAGTGGTGGCCCAAAGCAGCCTGGTTACAAACTTCAAAATATCTTCCTTTGCGTTCAGCTGTACAAAGAAATGTATACAGGTTTGGAACAACCTGGTGGTGAGTAAATGATGACAGAATTTTCATTTTTGGGTGAACTATCCCTTTAAGTGCTTTGCTGCCACCTACTGGTGGTTTAGTTTCATGTTTGAAAGTATCAGTGCATTTTCACCAACATTTATTTATATATTAAAACATTTATTTAAAATCTTAACCTTAATAATGATCAAATGCAAGATTTTGACATGAAAGACGACACATACATTTAAAAAGGTAAAAAAAAAAAAAAAAAAAAAAAGGTTAAGTAAATAACGCTTTGGGGTATTTCTGCAGATTTAATGTAAAAACTTGATAGAACACTGATGAGAATACTGCCTCAGAATAAATTACATTTACAACACCAAAAACCTTTTTTTTTTTTCTCCCCTTACGAAAGGACAAGCACATGAAAAAGTTGAGCCCAGCATAAATGATTTCAAACAGGGCAGGAGACTAAAGATTTCAACCTGAACAAAAATCAGTTAGCATGAGTATTAGAAAAAGTCCCTAACCTCAACTGAATCAGACAGTGTAAGATAAATTAAAACTAGGCAAAATAAAGTCTTGATCTATAGCTCGTTTTTTGTTTATTTCTGATCCCTCCACGCCACAAGTGTTGCTGGTTTTGTTCCAAGATAAATTAAAACTGTCACTGTTTATGCTTGTATATTCTAAAACAGTTTATATAATCAATATTTTATAACATTTGATTTTTTAAATATTTACATTTTAATGAACAATAAAAAAGCTCTTGTATTTACTATCAATTTAATTTATTCTTAAATATTATCCAGCTCGTATCATATCATAACCAGTAACTGTCCTCAAAGTCCTTCATCATCACATGTCTAAAAATGTCTTGCCCTATACAGAGAACATACTTTAATTAATTTGTATGTATGAAACAATAGCTTTCATAAAACCTTTTTTTCAAAAACAATAAAAATCAGACACAACCTGCAATGTAAAATATGTAAAATAGAGGGAGGTCAATTTGAAAAATCTGTGAGCCACAGGATGACTTGTAGAGCTTCTGACTGCATTAACAACACAAAGAAAACAAAAGTGTAATAAAACACATTTTATTAACAAATAAACAAATATCAGTAACACAGCTAAATGAAAACCATGACTGGATAAAGAAATGAAGTGCATAAGATGCACAGAATCTAAGTGATTAAGTTGTATGTTGTTTTGACAGGGTGAGGTTTTCTTAGATCAGACTCTATTGGATTAACTTAAAACCTTATTATGCACTAAACAAATAAATAAGATTTTCTAAATAAAAATAAAAATCACATACTAATATATAAACTATATATATATAAACTAATGCCATGGTCTCTGGAAGAAAGGTTAGGTTAAAGTGCAGCTTCTTTAAAGATTTACTTGGATTTTGATCTAAACACAATTGTGATGTTTGGAGTAGAAATCAGTCTTTTTAGAGAAGTACCTGCATTAAGTGGGCTTCAGATATTCTTCACATGGTTTGTGTCTCTTTGTGTTTGTTATCAGACATATTGAATAAGTTCTGTGAAGCTTTTTTGCATATATACACTTCTAAAAGTTTTCTGTTTTGGGGCCGAATGTACAGGTGCTAGTCATATAATTAGAATATCATCAAAAAGTTGATTTATTTCACTAATTCCATTCAAAAAGCGAAACTTGTATATTATATTCATTCATTACACACAGACTGATATGTTTCAAATGTTTATTTCTTTTAATTTTGATGATTATAACTGACAACTAAGGAAAATCCCAAATTCAGTATCTCAGAAAATTAAAATATTGTGAAAAGGTTCAATATTGAAAACACCTGGTGCCACACTCTAATCAGCTAATTAACTCAAAGCACCTGCAAAGGCCTTTAAATGGTCTCTCAGTCTAGTTCTGTAGGCTACACAATCATGGGGAAGACTGCTGATTTCATAGTTGTCCAAAAGACGACCATTGACACCCTGCACAAGGAGGGCAAGACACAAAAGGTCATTGCAAAAGAGGCTGGCTGTTCACAGAGCTCTGTGTCCAAGCACATTAATAGAGAGGCGAAGGGAAGGAAAAGATGTGGTAGAAAAAAGTGTACAAGCAATAGGGATAACCGCACCCTGGAGAGGATTGTGAAACAAAACCCATTCAAAAATGTGGGGGAGATTCACAAAGAGTGGACTGCAGCTGGAGTCAGTGCTTCAAGAACCACTACGCACAGACGTATGCAAGACATGGGTTTCAGCTGTCGCATTCCTTGTGTCAAGCCACTCTTGAACAACAGACAGCGTCAGAAGCGTCTCGCCTGGGCTAAAGACAAAAAGGACTGGACTGCTGTTGAGTGGTCCAAAGTTATGTTCTCTGATGAAAGTAAATTTTGCATTTCCTTTGGAAATCAGGGTCCCAGAGTCTGGAGGAAGAGAGGAGAGGCACACAATCCACATTGCTTGAGGTCCAGTGTAAAGTTTCCACAGTCAGTGATGGTTTGGGGTGCCATGTCATCTGCTGGTGTTGGTCCACTGTGTTTTCTGAGGTCCAAGGTCAACGCAGCCGTATACCAGGAAGTTTTAGAGCACTTCATGCTTCCTGCTGCTGACCAACTTTATGGAGATGCAGATTTCATTTTCCAACAGGACTTGGCACCTGCACACAGTGCCAAAGCTACCAGTACCTGGTTTAAGGACCATGGTATCCCTGTTCTTAATTGGCCAGCAAACTCGCCTGACCTTAACCCCATAGAAAATCTATGGGGTATTGTGAAGAGGAAGATGCGATATGCCAGACCCAACAATGCAGAAGAGCTGAAGGCCACTATCAGAGCAATCTGGGCTCTTATAACACCTGAGCAGTGCCACAGACTGATCAACTCCATGCCACGCCGCATTGCTGCAGTAATTCAGGCAAAAGGAGCCCCAACTAAGTATTGAGTGCTGTACATGCTCATACTTTTCAGTTGGCCAAGATTTCTAAAAATCCTTTCTTTGTATTGGTCTTAAGTAATATTCTAATTTTCTGAGATACTGAATTTGGGATTTTCCTTAGTTGTCAGTTATAATCATCAAAATTAAAAGAAATAAACATTTGAAATATATCAGTCTGTGTGTAATGAATGAATATAATATACAAGTTTCACCTTTTGAATGGAATTAGTGAAATAAATCAACTTTTTGATGATATTCTAATTATATGACCAGCACCTGTATAAAGCTGCTCAGAGTAAAATTTTAGTCTTAAGTGTGTCAAAAATCTAAGAATGACGTAATTTTACTCTTATTCCTGGACTTAAGAATAAGTGTGATTCATAAATGTTCATAAGTGTGAAGATTAGGTCTCAGCTCCTAAATTATTTAAGAGTGCTGAAAAGGTTTCCTAACCTAGTTATGAGTAACAAGATGACAGCAAAGAAGAGGAGACATGCTTTACAATGAAAATATAATGTATTAGAGTATGATGACAGGGAGCTGATAAAAAGATAAAAGCTTGATCAAGGTATTCTTTTTGTAACTAACCTGGTAAGAAATTTAATAACTTCTCCCACTCTACAAATCAATGCTCTCACTGAAGAAATAAAAGTAATAGTTACATTTTTGTGGACTGGAAAAATGCAGCAGTGCACTGATGATGACTTATGCCCTTCAGTCCACAGTAAACACTATTGTGGCACTAACCACACCAAAGTGGCCAAAAGTTATGTGCAAAGTTTTTTTAATTACCTTAAAAGTCTGTTTAAACCATCAAAATACGAAGAAAATATTTTAATTAGGGATGCACCGATACCATTTTTTAAGGACCAAGTACAAGTACCGATACTTTTTTTCTAGTACTCGCCAATACTGATACCTATACATTTATTCATTTCTCTCTTTTTTTTTTTTTTTTTTTGGTGATGTTGCAGTTTTCCAAGCACAACACAGTGAGACGAATGCATGCAGGACAGCTTCTTTATTATTGTCACGAATGTGGCTCCCTCGGCCCTTCCTCCGGACCGCCGGAGGGAGCCATCACCGGAATACTGATCAGTTGTCATTCGGACTACGTTTCCCATGGGCCCTCATTCCTGGGACTGATTGCACACACACCTGCACTGCATCACACTCACACTATTTAAGACACACACACACACACACACACTTCGCGAAGTCTTGATTTGCCTTGGTGATCATTTCTGAGCGTTTTCCCGTGGACTGTTACCTGTTATCGATTGGATTGTTTATTCTCTGAGACCCTTTGCTGCCTGCCCTGATCTTTGCCTGTTTCCTGGACTCTGATTGTGTTGCTGCCTGCCCTGATCCTTGCCTGTACCCTGATTCTGTTTGTCTGCCGCCTGCCTCGACCATTGCCTGTCCCTGTTTATGCCTCTGTCTTTGCCCTGTCTGCATTGTAAGTCCTTTTAATAAAAGCTGCAAATGGATCCACATTCTGTCAACCAATCATTACAGAAGACTTCGCCGAACAGTGATCCAGCAGCCATCATGCAGATTTCATCTGCACTAACTGCCCAGGCCAACCAGATAGCGGTCCATCAACATCAACTCAACCGCTTGACTTCCCTTACCAAAGAGCTGGTGAAAACGCTCCAAGGCCTCCGATTCAGTCCTGTCGAAGCCGCTACGCCGCCGCCCGTTGCTCCCGCCAATTCAGGCTTCGCGGCCTCCCCTGCAGCCAATCCTCACCTAGCGCTCCCAGAAAAGTTTGACGGCACTCCCGCCAGATGTAAGGGGTTCCTTATCCAATGTTCCGTTCATCAACCAGCAACCGTCTCTGTATCCCACCGAATCCAGTCAGATATCGTTTGTGTGTTCCTTGCTCACTGGCAAAGCACTGGATTGGGCCACCGCAGTGTGAAGAGAAGACAGCCCCGTGTTCCCCACCTTTCAGGATTTCTTGCGAAACTTTAAAGAAGTCTTTGAACATCCCGAAGGAGGCAAGAGCGCTGGCGATCAGTTACTTTCTCTCAGCCAAAGTAAACAAACAGCAGCCGAGTACGCGCTGAACTTTCGTACTCTCGCCGCTCAAACGAACTGGGTTGAGGACACTTTAAATCTGCTGTTCCGAAGGGGTCTAACACTGAAACTGCAAGCTGAACTCGCATGCCAGGATGAGGGAAGCTCGCTCAACGCTTTCATTGAACTTGCCATTCACACTGACAATCTGCTACGTACCCGACGTCCTGTCCGGCTATCCGCCTCAGCCAGTCCCGCTCTGGAACCCATGCAACTCGGCTACACCCCACTACTTCCCGAAGAGAGAGAAAGGAGATGACAACAACCCTCACGTTTCCTGGAAAGATGGTCAGATTGTGCAATGAGAGGCTAACTGCCATAAAAGTTGCTTGAAACAAATCACTCCCCTGCCAGTTCACGCTGCGGCACTCCACGATTCTGACACTGGAAAACTTAACATACCTGATGTATATGCCGATCTGGCTGTGGCATTCAGTAAAAACAAATCCACCGAGCTACCTCCTCATCGTCCCGGTGACTGTGCCATCGACCTGCTGCCTGGAACCACACCTCCCAAGGGCCGGATCTTTCCCCTGTCACAACCTGAGTCAGCAGCAATGAAAGCCTACATCGAGGAGGAATTAGCTAAAGGTTTTATCCGCCCGTCCACATCACCAGCAGCATCAGGATTCTTCTTTGTCAAGAAAAAAGACGGCGGGTTAAGACCCTGTATCAATTACCGTGGACTAAATGATATCACGTCAAGTTCCGGTACCCCTTGCCTTTGGTTCCTCCAGCCCTTGAACAACTCAGACAAGCCGCATACTTTACCAAGTTAGACCTCCGCTGTGCGTACAATCTAATCCGCATCAGATAAGGGGACGAATGGAAGACAGCCTTTTCCAAAGCCACTGGTCACTACGAGACCCTCGTCATGCGGTTCGGGGTGTCCAACAGTCCCTCTGTCTTCCAGTCTTTCATTAACGACGTCTTCCGTGACATGCTCAATCGCTGGGTCATAGTCTACATAGATGACATCCTCATCTACTCCAACTCTTTCGAGGACCATGTTCAGCACGTACGGGCGCACCGTGCTGAACATGGTCCTCGAAAGAGTTGGAGTAGATGAGGATGTCAGAGACTGATACAACATAAACTATATGCAAAAGCTGAGAAATGTGAATTTCACCAAACCTCCACATCCTTTCTGGGTTACGTTATCAGCCGTTAGGGCGTGGCCATGGATGACAGTAAGGTGAGGGCGGTACTGGAATGGCCACAACCTCGCACATTGAAGGAGTCACAACGGTTCTTGGGGTTTGCCAACTTCTACAGGCGGTTCATTCAGAACTTCAGCGGTGTTGCAGCTCCATTGACGTCTATGACCAAGCGGCAGTCCTCACGTCTCACCTGGTCCTCTGAGGCAGTACAGGCTTTCCAAGAGCTAAAGGAGCGTTTCACCTCAGCACCCATTCTCCGTCATCCAGACCCCGAACTCCCTTTCATTGTAGAAGTGGATGCCTCCAGCACGAGCATAGGGGCCATCCTTTCTGGAATCCAGAGAACGCAGAGAACATAATCCCTGACACCTTACTGCTCGCCCCAGTTCAATGGGACATTATCACGGAGATCACACATGCCAACGAACAGACCGCTCCTCCCATTCCACAACGTCCCTGGTCTCATATTGCCATTGATTTCGTCACTGATCTCGCAGAATCCCAGGGCCACACCACCATTCTCACAGTCATCGACTGCTTCTCAAAAACGTGCAGACTCATACCACTAGCCAAGCTACCCACAGCATTCGAGACAGCCAAGCTTCTATGCAATTATGCGTTCCGTTTCAATGGACTACCCGAGGACATTGTGTCAGACAGGGGCCCACAGTTCACATCTCGAGTCTGGTCATCCTTCTTCAAGAACCTCAATATCAACGTCAGCCTCACTTCAGGGTACCATCCAGAATCCAATGGCCAAACAGAGCGCATGAACCAAGAATTAACCAGGTTTCTACGCACCTACTGCCAACACAACCAGACTGACTGGAGTCGTTATCTGCTCTGGGCGGAGTACGCCCAAAACTCCCTACAAAAACCTGCCACTGGTGTCACACCCTTTCAATGCGTCTTGGGCTTCCAACCTCCACTATATCCTTGGTCTGGGGAACCATCCAATCTACCGTCTGTTACTGAATGGATGCAAAGAAGCGAGGAAACCTGGGACCAAGCTCATCATCATTTGCAACGCGCCATAAGAAGGCAGGAGATGCAGGCCAATCGTCACCGACGTCCCAATCCCCAGTACACCGTGGGACAATGGGTGTGGCTGTCTACTAGAGACCTTCAGCTAAGACTTCCATGCAGAAAACTCAGTCCCAGGTTTGTAGGGCCCTTTCAAATTATCAAACAAATAACTCCAGTATCATTTCGGTTAGATTTGCCTGCTAATTATCGTGTTTCTCCCACTTTTCATGTTTCGACAACGCTGTTGAAACCCTCCGGGGGTCGAGAGGGGAGCCAGAGGGAGCCGAGGTCCACACCCCCCCACCCTTGATGATCGAAGGCGAGGAAGCTTATCAAGTACGAGAGCTGCTCGATTCCAGGCGCCGGGGTAGGAGACTACAGTACTTAATCGACTGGGAGGGGTACGGCCCGGAGGAGCGATCCTGGGTCAATGCGGATGATATCCTGGACCCTTCACTCACAGAGGAGTTTCATCGGACGCACCCGGAGAGACCGGCCCCTTGACCACGTGGTAGACCCCGGCGTCCGCTTCCTCACGTCTGGAGCCGCTCACAGGGGGGGGCTCTGTCACGAATGTGGCTCCCTCGGCCCTTCCTCTGGACCGCCGGAATACTGATCAGTTGTCATTCGGACTACGTTTCCCATGGGCCCTAATTCCTAGGACTGATTGCACACACACCTGCACTGCATCACACTCACACTATTTAAGACACACACACACACACACACACACACACACACACACACACACTCACACACTTCGCGAAGTCTTGATTTGCCTTGGTGATCATTTCTGAGCGTTTTCCCGTGGACTGTTACCTGTTATCGATTGGACTGTTTATTCCCTGAGACCCTTTGCTGCCTGCCCTGATCTTTGCCTGTTTCCTGCACTCTTATTGTGTTGCTGCCTGCCCTGATCCTTGCCTGTACCCTGATTCTGTTTGTCTGCCGCCTGCCTTGACCATTGCCTGTCCCTGTTTATGCCTCTGCCTTTACCCTGTCTGCATTGTTAGTCCTTTTAATAAAAGCTGCAAATGGATCCACATTCTGTCGACCCATCATTACAATTATTACTCTAATGAAAAAAGTAATAATTTTTATGTGCTTGTCACAAACTCAAAGAACAAAAATTTCACAGTGTCCAGTAACCTTCAAAAGGGCATTATTACCAATATATAATTGTTGTTATATATAAAAAGAAATTTACAAACAAATTACAAAAAATACAACAAATACTATAGAGATACAAATTAAATAAACTTGTTATTCAGATACATAGGTTTATTTACCATGTATACATTTATTTAACATATTTTGTTGTTTTATTAGCATTAATGACAAATATGGGCTACGGTCCCTTTAAGACCGAATCCATGGATACTGACACATATCCTGTTTTCACCCAAATATTTACGTCCACTTAAGCCATAGCCGACTGTACTTACGTGAGATACTCCACACCATGGGCGTTTCCTCCGAGGAGGGAAGGGAGGCAGAGCCTCCTCAAAAAATAGGATGAGAAAATAATCCATATTACATATAAAACACAAATATTACAAATTATGACATTATAAAGAGCGCAAGTCACTCGTATTTCTTAAAGAACACTGCCCAACAGCGACACCCGCAGGTAAAGTTACACAGGAGACATGCCTCCCTTTGCTCACATAGGAAACAATAGAAAATCATCAGACCCCTGGCGTGCGGTGGGTTTTGTGGGAGGTAATTGAGAATGAATGGGGGAAAGTCACGTGAGAGGAGGCAGTGTCTCCTTCGCGCTATGATTGGATGTAATTGGTTATGATTGGATATGATTGGTTTGTGCGATAAATCCCGCCTCTTGTTGACGTACGCGTTCTGCGCGTCAGTTTGACTGAACAAATGATGGCGTCAATGGGAAGACTAATTGAAAAGTAAGTAAACAGATCACCCAGTTAGATATCACTGCTTTATGTCACATCAAAATCAAACTTGAAATGGACTAAAAGCATGATGACTGCGTTTTTTTTTAGTGCAATCAGCTTGGTGCAAATACATCTTCGTGTCTGTGACAGACGGTGTTTACGGAGCACGACTGATGATCCAAAATAGCCTAAGTTGACTATTAAAAAGAAAAACATCAATACACAAATAAAATATATTGTTTAAATTATTATTGCCTTTAGTTATTATTTTGAAATGAATGTAGAAATGCTTAAAACACTAACTTGATGAGACTTGGTTTTGATAAATAGAACATTACATTGTTATTGTAAAATTACAAAATAGAATTGTCTTTGGTTTCTTTTTTGATGTAAAGTAATGTTCATTTAACAAGGAAGATGTGTCAACGTTAAGAGTAATGCATGAATTTACATTGATTCATAAATAAATAAAAAATGTCTCCTCATTGCAGAACACCACTGCACGCCACTGCTCCACACGATGGACATTTTGACAACTATGTGTGGATTTGACCATTCAGGCGCGAGGAGAACTTATCCCACGCTGTCTGAGAGAACTGGGATCGGGCAAGAGAGAGAGAGAGAGAGAGAGAGAGGGAGGGAGGGAGGGAGAGAGAGAGAGAGAGAGGGAGAGAGGGAGGGAGGGAGAGGGAGGGAGAGGGAGGGAGGGAGGGAGGGAGAGGGAGGGAGGGAGGGAGAGAGGGGGAGGGAGGGAGGGAGGGAGGGAGGGAGAGGGGGAGGGAGAGAGAGAGAGAGAGCTTCTGTTCTGTCATTCAGCGCGATTCCGCCTATTCCGCCTTCACCAATCGATAAGGAATTGTGATTGAAAGCACGCAGTTCGCAATGTGTGTTTTGTCATCATTAATTTTGAAGTATTTCCACACCTGATATTGTTTCTGCTGCTGCCGCCGGTGTCTCTGTGTCTCTTCCCTGGTATCGGTATCAGTGCATCCCTAATTTTAATTTTTATATTTTTTAAATATTTTAAAATATGAGGGAAAAATAAAACACTAAAGGTACTGAAGGTATTTATCTGACAAAATTATTTGGCAAAAAAAAAAAACTACAGGTTTTAGAAAAAAACGCTCACAGGGCGGAAAAAAGCACAAATTGACTTGCAACGTAATCAGTTATTAATATTTCATCGGTCCTGTCTTGTTTTTGCATGTGTTCATAATTTCTTTGAATGACAGCCTGGCCAAAAAATATGTTGCACAATTTGGCACGTTGTTATCACACACACACACACACACAAAAAATAAATAAATAAAAAAAAAATAAAACAATTGACTCCAAGCACAACTATGCAATATGCTTACAAAATCTTTAAGATATTTTTAATAATATTTGAATAAAGGGTGAATTTTTTTATTTTTTCTATAGGCTAAAAATCACTTTTGGCCACTACTGTTTGGCATTAAAAGCAAGCCACTTTTATGAGGATTGTGGGTTTCCCTGCAGTTGTTGAAGCTGTTAAGTCAGCCCTTAAGAATCAGTCTTAGACTTTACTGAATTGCTTTTAGCTTCTTTATAAAAGTCTCCTACTCTTAGAAAAGTCCTACTTTTTACTAAGTATTTTTTGATACTTAAGTCAAAACATAAGACTATTCTTAAGAGCATTTATGAGTTTTATACATACGAGCCCTGGTGGTTATTTACTTTAAAAGCTGCATGTAACCAGCAAGGTTTAAAGCATTTGTTTCAGCTCACTCGATGATTGACGAGCAAGGAGGTGGAGCGTCACTGCGGTCTGAGACCCTGTTTACACCTGGTATTAAGTTGCATTTTGGTGGATCGCATGACAAGTGGACAATGCTTGTTTTGAGCTTGTCCACATTTGACCACTTCCAGAGTTAGTCAAAAATGCATTTGACTGGATTATTTTGTGCTGTAGATGATCATATGTTTAAATGTCTTGGAACAGCAAAAGACCACCAACTCTCCACCTACTGATCTAATGAGTAAACATTACGGGAAGAGCACTATCCAAGTTTGGTTTGAAGATGAAAAATGTACTAAGCACAATGTTCTATAAACCTTACTGATGTTTATAGAACATTGTTTGTTTCATTGTGTGCATAAAACATGCCATTTCATAACAATGAATTTTTTTTTTTTTTAAATGGTAAAATGGTCCACGGGGATCCACAGGAAAAATAAAAATGTAATTTGTTTTTAAGCTATTTCACACAACAAATGTCTACATACAGACCACAAGACAAAATGACTAAATGTACACAAAAGGCACAGTTCAAAAGTTGATTCTTAGCGTCATTATTTAATGATTAAACGCTTCTTGAACATCAATGAATGTTTGTATCTTTTGTAATAGTGTAATAGTTTGTAATCCAAGTCCCTTGGATCTCAATATCATAGAGTCACTGCTGGAAACTGTTAGTGAAGGATCTTTCTGAAAAACAGTTGGCATCTTAACATAGGCGGAGCGTGTGAAAGGCTGGGGATGGCTTAGCCTTCCCCTGGAAATGGCTCAAAAATTAGAGGGGGCTTGGCCAAAAATGCATCTGCACATTTAAACTAAATCTAGTAATAAAGTGAAAATTAAAATTAAATGAAAAGTGTTGGTTGCGACATTTAATATAGATCTGCTGATGCTGCGTTATACTTTTTATGCGTTTTACAGCGTTGCGCACTATACCCAATCACACACAATTTTGTTGAGCTTACAATTGCAATGGCCAATCAGAGGCGTTCAGATAGTCATCGTTGAAACGCCAGAGTTTTGTTCAGTGTGTGAGCTGAACTCGGAATTCTAACTGAATTCTGCACTCTCGCGAATGCTCTCAGTCTCATCATAAACAGATGAACATAAACAGATTTGGTGATTGTGCTCTTGAGAGCGTCGAAACTAATATAGACAGGTTTTCTATTTACAACATATTTTTGAGCAGTGTAGCCAATCACAAACTTACTTGATGTTTTCTTGAACGCATGAGTTTTTGTCCAGTGCTGAGATCTGCACACTCAAATCCTCTCGTTATAATTTAACTTTTAACAAAAAAATTTAGTTGTTATGTAGGCCAAATAAGATATTCATTGTTCAGTCAGCTTAATCGATTAGCAGAACTTTGTGAGATTGCTATGAATTAAGATGAGTGACAGCTTAGTGGTTATAAAGGGAGCGCTTTTATGCTCTTTCTAGGCTTTATAGTATGGAAGCTCATTTTCACCACTTAATAAAAAAATAAAAAGAGTAATTGCGACTTTATCTCAGAATTCTGACTTTTTTTCTGACAATTGCGAGTTATAAAATTAGAATTGCCAGATATAAACTCGCAATTGTGTGATATAGGCCTAGTCACAATTCTGAGATATAAACTCGCAATATAGTAACAATTCTGACTTTTCTCGCAATTCTGACTTTTTTTATATCTCAGAATTGTGACTTTATAACTCGCAATTGTGAGAGAAAAAAAGTCAGAATTGCAAGATAAAAAGTTACAATGCTGAGATAAAAAGTTGCAATTACTGTTTTTAATTTTTTATTTAGTAGTGGAAACTTTCCACCACTAAACGGGCTTCCATAATATAGGCCTAATTCATTCAGAATTTGAAGATCACATTTTTTTGCATTTATGTTGGGATGTGCATAGGTTGCTGATAGGTGACACGTAACTATTTCATGATATAGACTCTATGTGTTTTCATGGAGGAATCACATCTACCTTTACCCTAGAGTTGGTTCACTCTCCGCCTATGCAACTTAAACAGTCATCTTATTCATCTAGGTAAAAACACAATCAAGCGTTTCTTTTAAATAAATGTGCTGCACAATCTGCCTCTCCTTAGAACTGGCCCTAAAAACGTATAAATGCAAATTTAAATATTGTTTGTATAAAGCACAAGACAGATATAACACAAAACACACAGAAATACAAGATCAGATTTAAGATTAGCAACATATGAATGACTTCATTATGGTTGAGTTTAGTCCCAATATCATATCCCACCCGAGCACTGACCCAGCCCTTCTTCCTTGTGTATTCAACCTGTAAAAACACAAAATTACATTTCATGTTTACATTATTGCTGTATTATTACATTTGTACGTCTTAACGTCTTCCACCTGTATGCATTAGCTATTATTTTTAAATAGTAATACTTAAGAGCTATAGGATAAACTTTACATTTGTTAAGACAGTTATTTGAAGATGTTTAAATTTACTATCAAACAAATTTGAATAGCAAACAAGCAAACAATTCAAACAAGTTATGAATTCATAACAGCTGTAGGTTTTGAATAATTTGTATTAATTAACTGTGTTTGGCAAAATCTCCCTAAAAATCCCTGATCTGACACAGCTTATATTAAAGATATAAAAATATATAAATCTCATATAGACATTGAGTTTCTTTCTCTTTTTTCTTATTTTAATAATGTAAACTTTAGATCGTTATACAGACATCACACATTCATTTTTCTTCATAGATGCAGTATTATATTGAGGCTCTTCAGAGGATCCTCACCTGATAATGATGGTCTCATTCATTTCACAGGTTTCTAAGATTAAAACCAGGATGCAAACCAGCCACCAACACATTTTAGCAAGCTTTTGCTGTCTAGTCTGTAAGAAGGAATCAGAAGACAAAATAATTAATGTTGAGTTTCACATATTTCAAAATAGTATATTTCAATTACTTCAAATACATATTTTTATTTTATATTACATGAAATTATTTGGAGGAGACATTTCTGAATGTTTTAAAACAGAATTCATTTAAATTAAGAATTGTTCATATTTTTGTTATAATAACAGAAAGATAAGGAGGAGCAAATTTTATTCTCAATTAAAACAAAAACCTTTCAGTAAAGCTTTTCACTGGTCAAAGCTGTTAACTATCACACTTAATGTATCAGAGGAAAATTGAGCTTTCAAAGAAAGAGGAATTTACTCACCTCAGTTTACAGTTTGAGTCTTTTAGTGCTTTACTGAGTTGCTCCTTTGACTCTCCTATTTTATTGTTACTCAGATCAAGCTCTATTAAACACTGCAGTACTTTGGTTTTTGTCAGAGACAGAGTTAAAGAAGACACATCTGTAATGCCACATTCATTTAGACTGGAAAGAAACAAGCAAAAAAGAAAAAATTAGTTCATCTTACAAACAAATTTAAAGTGAAGAATTTTCCACAAATATAATATGAAGTTGGGCTCTTTGTAAGATATTGAACTCATGTCTCTTGACTTTAACCATTTTGATTCTTGTATGTGAAGAATGTTCCTCACCTCAGTCTCTCCAGTTTACAGTGTGAATCTTCCAGTAAATCACATAAGTGCTTCACTCCTGTGTTTTTTAGTTCATTTCCACTGAGGTCCAGCTCTCTCATGTGTGATGGGTTTGATTTCAGAGCTGAAGTCAGAATGAGACACTGTTTCTCTGTAATACTGCATCCACACAGACTGAAGACAGAAAGAGGAACAAAGATTCAGGTTCAAGTTCAAATACATCATTAGTAAATGCCATACAGTACAATATTTTTGGTCTACATTTTTAATGAATGTAGATTAACTATAAAATCAACTGCAAAAGTATCAATTTTAACATGAGAATATCAAAATAATCTTTGTTAATTTTTTTTTTAAAAAAATGTTCAGAATACTGTACAATCATGCAATTGCAAATTAAATTGCTGTACATAATATTACTAACTCAAGTATTTCCAGTTTGCATCGCATCAGTAGATGATAGAGGTTTTCCACTCCAGAGTCTCCTAGTTTATTCCCGCTCAGCTCCAGCTCTCTCAGGTGTGACGCGTTTGATTTCAGAGCTGAAGTCAGAGCCGAACAACCTTCATCTGTCATTTCACAGACTCTTAAGCTACATTGGGAGAAAAGAGATGAACAAACTCTTCATTTTGTTTTATTCAAACACCAGAACACTTTCTTGTATGTGAATGTTACTGACCTCAATCTCTCCAGTTTAGAGAGTGCACCCTTCAGTATGTCACATAAGTGCTTCACTCCTGTGTTTTTAATTTCGTTTCCACTGAGGTCCAGTTCTCTCAGGTGTGATGGGTTTGATTTCAGAGCTGAAGTCAGGATGAGACACTGTTCCTCTGTAATACTGCATCCACACAGACTGAAGACACAAAAGGGAAAATGTGTTAGATTTACAATGACCACTATATTGAAGTGCTTCAGCATGTACAGTAATTACTTCCATAGTCTGTTTTAACCCTGTCGCAATTAAACTGTACGCTGTAAATTAGTATGTGACCAATAGGGAAATGCAACAAGGTGCAGTGCTATAAACGCTATTATTTAGCCCCCACTATCTTTAAATAAATAACTACACAGTAAACTATCACACTGTAACTGTTGTACAGTATAATGATACTAACTGTAGTTTTTCCAGCTTGCATTGTGGGTTCATCAGTAGATCACTGAGGTTTTTCACTCCAGAGTCTCCTAGTTTATTCCCACTGAGGTTCAGCTCTCTCAGGTGTGACGGGTTTGATTTCAGAGCTGAAGTCAGGATGAGACACTGTTCCTCTGTAATACTGCATCCACACAGACTGAAGACACAAAAGGGAAAATGTGTTAGATTTACAATGACCACTATATTGAAGTGCTTCAGCATGTACAGTAATTACTTCCATAGTCTGTTTTAACCCTGTCGCAATTAAACTGTACGCTGTAAATTAGTATGTGACCAATAGGGAAATGCAACAAGGTGCAGTGCTATAAACGCTATTATTTAGCCCCCACTATCTTTAAATAAATAACTACACAGTAAACTATCACACTGTAACTGTTGTACAGTATAATGATACTAACTGTAGTTTTTCCAGCTTGCATTGTGGGTTCATCAGTAGATCACTGAGGTTTTTCACTCCAGAGTCTCCTAGTTTATTCCCACTGAGGTTCAGCTCTCTCAGGTGTGATGGGTTTGATTTCAGAGCTGAAGTCAGGATGAAACACTGATTCTCTGTAATACTGCATTTAAACAGCCTGAAAAAAGCAAGACAAAAAAATGATGACATAATCAAGGGCGTGTGTGTGTGTGTGTGTGTGTGTGTGTGTGTGTGTGTGTGTGTGTGTGTGTGCAGCTTCATGAAAGCAAACATACTATACGTATGTGTTGTACATCATTTACGTTGATTCTTTGAAATCCCTTTCTAATTACTTTCTTTCTATATATATATATATACACTTATTTTATGTAATTTAATATTTTTTCTAATATAAAAATAATATAGAAATCTTATATTGTGAATCTTGTGATGTCTTCACAAGTAAGTTTTCTCCCTATACAGAAAATGAAATCACAGAATTAATAATGTAAATTAATATTGTCTTGCTTTGCTAGTTGTTTAAAGCTTTATGTCACTTCTTTTCACAGATCTGTGGAAGCTTGTTTAATTTTAATACATCACATTATTCTGGTTCTGACAAATGGCAATTTTTCCCAAATGAGGAAAAAATATTAACTAAGCAACACAACACTAAAATAATGTAACGATTTAAACTGAAATACTCACGTCAGTGTGTTGAATTGACAGTGTTTGTCTTTCAGTAGGGCAGCGAGATACTCTACATTTGTTTTTCCTAGTTTATGTTGACTCAGATTCAGCTCATTCAGGAATAATGGGTTTTTACCCACAACTCTGTTCACATACTGACAGGCTTTCTCTGCATCAGCACTCAAAAACCTGGGAAGGGAATATATACAAGGGAAGCATAATAATAATAATATATAAAAGGGAAGCTTAAAATTCCCAGAAGTCTGTTTTTAAAACCCTGACATCACTTTAATACAACAGAATATTGTATTAATGATCAAAAATATCTATAAATATATTATTTCATCATGCCTCACCTCAATGCTTTCAGTGAATTGTATTGACTCTGTAGTAAATCATCAAGCTCCTTTACTTACTTTTTATGACCTCATTCCACTAAATTTTTCAAATCATTGCAAGGTGTTTTAAGTACACTTACCTCAGTGTTTCCAGAGAACACTTTCGATTCTGTTGTAAATCACTGAACTCCTTCACTCCTGATTGTCCAGGATCATTTCCTGTGAGATCCAGCTCCCTCAGGTGTGAAGGGTTTGATCTCAGAGCTGAAGCCAGAGCTTTATAACCTTCTTCTGTGATACTGCAGTTTGAAAGTCTGTAAAACAAAAATAAGTTGTTTATTCTTTGTTTGGACAAAAATTAGAAATGCATTCTGACAACGTATCTGGAACAACATAAACTAAACAACATTTGCATAATTTATTCAGTTACATAATTTACTGCGATATTTAAAATAAGTGAAGTAAAAACAAGAGATGAAAACAGTTAAACTGAAATTTAAGTCACAGTAATTTTTATTTTCAGTTACACTGACAGAA